>NC_056741.1:331542760-331677760 GCF_019279795.1 Protopterus annectens | reverse complement strand
TGAAAATAAAACATAGGCAATAGCTATAAATTATGTACCTACACATGAATAGGTTCATCAATACCCATATTTATGGGGACCTAATTGAATGAAGTACTTGCGAGTATGGATTACAAAGAATGTTGTTATGGCAGCTAAGGATATGTGGTAAGAGGCTAAACAAATGATAATACAAAAAAATGAGAAATTGTTTTATGCATACAGATAGCAAGATGCAAGCAGTGAAAATGTATTTAGTCCCTTTAGTTGTATATACAGCTCAGGTATATTTTTATCAACCAGAAGAAAATCTGTGGATAGTAATTAGTAAAGAGTTGAAGGATTTTATCTGGGGGAACAAAGGGCAAGAGTCAAGTTGGATAAGTTGATCCTTATAAAATAACAAGGTGTATTTCAGAGCTACACAGTTAAGGCTCCTATACATAGCACAAGCAGAAAACTATAATTCAAAGTGGAAAGACATGATGATGAAACAAGGGGAAGGTCAAGAAACAAGGAGAGACTGGGATTTTGGATGCAGATCTTTAAGGAGAATAACACTAACCATACAGAGTATCATATTCATGAAGTAGCAGAAAGTATTCTAAGAACTAAGCAACACTGAAATGGAGAAAGGAGATTCTGCTGATGGGGTGAATGCTTTTAGGGGTACAGAGAATAGGCAAGATGGGGTTGGAATTTTACTGGAGAAAACTAACAAAGGAACCAAGGTATTGGGAGCAAATAATTAGAGAGGAAAAGTGAATAGAATGGGAAGAGGCCAAGAATTCATTTGGCCTAAAGGTTAGAGAATGCCTTCAATATCAAGGACTGATATCAGAGTATAGGCAAAGAGAAAGAAATAGAGGGATCCTAAACAAAAGACAGATTTTGTATGGTTTTTAATAGAATCTAGAACAGAAACTGCTGTTGAAAAAGGGATAATTATTACAGCATATAAAATATTGCATAATAACTATAGGAATCAATTTGAGGAGGTTAGAAGGGATTGGGAAGAGAGACTGGATAAGTAATTCACAAAGAAACAATGGGAGATGCATGTTTGGTGCCCAAAATTGCAATAAGGTCTAGATGATTTAGAATCTTTGCTTGTAAGTAGATTCCAAAGAATTTTTCCTTGGGTAGATCACAAATGTTGGAGGTGTGACAGGAAGGAAAGAGGTAGCTGGGAACATTTTCTGGGAAAGTAGTGAGTTGGCAGACTAAAAATTCCCTGCAGACTACTCTAACAAAAATACTGGGTGAACATATTTGGTGTAACTAAGGAAATTATTTTTAAGCTATGATACAGAATCAGAACTGTCTAAACATAATAAGGTCTTGCTGGGTTTAATTCTGGTGGCTACCAAAAAAGCAATTACTAGAAAATGGAAATCAAAGTGTAAACCAGCTGCACTAGAAGTAGTGAATGTAGCAACAGAGATAAAACAACTGGAAGTGAAATCTTTACCAAAGGGTAGGAGCAAATTACATAGAAAAATGGGAATTTTGTGAATAATATGTGCAGAATAATGTTTTGGAAGAGGAATGAGGTTTATGAGGTTTAAGGAAAGGCAGGAATTGAATGAGCTTTGTAATGTCTGACTGACAATTACTGGTTAGATTATAAATAAAGCATAACGTCTGTAACTGAAAATATGTCAGTATGGTTTGTTTTCATTTATATAAATGTATGATTGCCTGTGTAATGAGTGACAATCTAATGAAGGTGTTTCTTGTTTAACAAGTGAATTAGGAAAATGGGAATAAACTGAGGAAGTGAACATGCTATCTGTATGGGTGAAGAATGGGTTTACTCAAGGCTGTAGACAAAAAGGTGATTCAGAAATAAGACAACGAAAAGAGAAGAACATTAGTGTGGCTGCATAGAAATGTGAGAGTAGGAATTAAGACAAAAATACAACACAGAAGATGCAAAAAGGAGGAATGGGAAGGTAGGGAAGGCATAATGCAATGAGGCTAGGAAAAATGGTAGGGAAAGCAAAGGCTAAAGCTGAAAATGAGTCAGCAGGAAGGATCAAGAAAGGAAGCAATGTCAGTTTTAGGTGCATAGCAAAAAGAAGAGAGGGAGGGACAGAAGTGGTCAGATTTGGCAAAGATGGAGGGACATCACCAAAGGTTAGGAAAAAACTGAGGTATATAATTAGTATTTTGTGTTGTGCTTCTAAAAACAAAGGAAGGGTGTCATGCCAGAAGAGACGTAGACAGAATGGAGATAGCAGTAAACAGACACCAACACAGAAAGGAAGAGACAGAGAGTGAATTGGGGAGAATCTGAAATATGGCTACCATGTTAGCAGACCCCTTTGAGAGATGTTCAACAAATCATTAACTAATGCCGAAATACCAGAGGGCTCAAAAACAGCAACTGTGTTGCTCTTATACAAAGGGGGCAGAAAACAGCTCAGGGAACTACAGGCCTTTAGCTTAATGGCACTGACAAGGAAAATCATAAAGAGAGTCCCGATAGGAAAACTGATATCAGTTCCACAGGACAACAGTCTCCAGCAGAATAACCATCATGATTTCAAGGCCAGAAACAGCTGTCAGTCAAACCTGATCCAGTTTTATGGATGGGTCACACATGATGTTAACAAGAGTGTAAAAGTAGATGCAGACATTATAGACTCCAGCAATGCTTTTGGCTGGGTCCCTCACAAGAAGCTGACAGGAACATCAAAAGGAAGACCAAGACTGAGTACCTGGATAGCTGCATACTTGAATAATAGAACACAGAAGGATGGGGTGAAAAGGACAATATCACAAATTAGGAAAGCGGTTAATGGAGCACCATGGAGGTCCTTCCTGGGTCCAGTACTCTTCAGTGTGCTTAACTTAGACACAGCTAACAAAACAGAGAGCAGGAGCATTCTCTACTGATGACACAAAGGTAGGTGCAACAGTGGAGAATGGGCAGAAGAGTCCATCAAAGGATTTGGAAAGGCTAAGCAAGTGGGCATAAAGGTGACAGCTGAGGTTCAGGGCAAACAAATGGAAAAAAACTGCTCAAGATCTACAACAGTCCAGGTGTGATGTATCAGCTTTGGGAGTGGGACTCATGTCAGCACAGCAGGAAAAAGATTTGGGTGTATTAATCACATCTACATTGGGACCACCTGGAACAGCATAAGAGGGCGATGGCAGCTGCAAGCAGAATGCTATGGTGTATCCAAAAATAGTAAGTAAGTAATGCTTTCACTCTAAATGGCCTTGATCAGACTACAGGTTGAGTGCTGCATGCAGTTCCGGAGGTCTTATAAGGAAAGGCACACCAGGCTACTCTCAAGCTACTGGATGTAAGATAGAATAAAGCTACCTTTTTTTAATTTCTCCAAATCTTTTGGGTGTCTAATACCGTGATGTGAATGGGCCCCATTCATAGGTCAAAGTATGATTAAAGTTCATGAAATTAGTATTGTTTCAAACTTTGATGTCAGCCAGAAGTGCTCTTCACAGCACTTGCAATGTGTCCAGTAATGACTCCTTCTGCAATTTATAAAGGTTACATGTATTGTCAACATATCTAAATATGATTGTAGATTCTTTTTTATAAGACCATTGCTCCTACTACTATTGGAACTGTCTGAGTATCTTTCTTCCACATTGCTCTCCTTTACACCTGCAAATCTTGATATTTTATGACTTTGTGTCTCTCTGTATACAATATACTGTATTCACTGGGTGTAGCAATTTCAATGATCAATGCTACTGTTGTCTTATGTTCATGGACCACTATATCTGGTTTTCTTGCATAAAGCTATCAGAAAGATGGATGTGATGGAAGAGAAGGGAACATCCAGAGGCTAGAGAAACGTAAGTGCATTGCAACTGACATCAGAAGGGACTGGTGGCATGGCAATGGTGCACAAGATCGTGTCAGAGAAATCTGAAGGGGTTTATGGCAAATAGAGTTATATATCCCACTTCCAGTAAATGCTTTACAGAAAGGGAGTAAACTGTACCTCTGCAGAATCAATACCCTCTTCCCAATTTGCAATAATGTTGCTACCAGACAGACTACATTGGTAAAATTATAGCATAGCAAATAGCAAAGTATGACAGCCATATAGAATAGCAATTTGTGGGTACACACCAGCATTTCATAAATAAACAAATCACCAGTCACAAGCATTTAGAACTGAATAGTGAAGCTCTCTTTCTCTATGTACATGAGTCTGAAATGAGATTTCCCATAGTTTTTGTTTTGAATTTTGGACTTAATAAGTCTAAGCATGGGCCTGGGAGATGAACCATTTACAGGCTGCCTGTGTCCATTAGAGGCATAGGTGCCAAAACAGGGATTTATTTCCTGTTTCCCATCCAATTGTCCAAGTTACACTTGAAATGGGTTTGGGAGGAACTTTGCTTCACATGGATGGGGAGCCCGTTCCAGAGAAGGGGTAGGCTCTGGGAGACAAACATGTCTCTTCAGCAGGTCCTATTT
The DNA here is from genome assembly GCF_019279795.1 of Protopterus annectens. NCBI lineage: Eukaryota > Metazoa > Chordata > Ceratodontiformes > Protopteridae > Protopterus > Protopterus annectens. The sequence continues at coordinate 331,673,316 of NC_056741.1, read as the reverse complement.
ATATCACAGGTAAGGTTTAAGTCTTTAGAATGAGTAATTCTGGTGCTGTTTGTTTTGTGACTATGCAGGAGGTCCATCTGAGTGGGGTTGACAATGCTTTGTCTACCAGGCATAGATCTTCCATCAAAAACCTGTAGGAGGCAGAAGACAGGGATATGGCCTTGAGGCGGTCTGCATAGGACATGTTACCTATGCCCTGTATTCTTTTAGTGAGGCCCCTCTGTGGATGTTCCAGTTGTTGGATATGCCTGGATAGGTACATACCAAAGGGAGCATTGTCCTCAAAGACAGGTCTGATGATTACCAAATACAGTAGAACAATGACTTCCTTGGACCTAGTGCCATACATTTCTTTATAAGTTGCACAACATAGAATGATTTCCTCAGTACTGCAGATGCATGATGGTAAAGGCTAGCTTACTGTCTATATGGGTCCCCAGGTCCTTGAGTACTGGATCAACTCTTAGGGTTGTGTTATCAATATAATAGTTACCAGGAATGGATGACTTACTAAAGGATACTATTATGCATTTCTTAGCATTTAGTTTTAGTCCAAAGCTCTGACTCCAGTTGTTTGTCTGTGTCATCTCTTCCTGGAGAACATTTCTGTCAGTGGGTGATTCAGTAACATTTCCTAATTTGCAATTATCTGCAAATTTAATCAGCCAGAGGCCATTGACATTGGTTGCCAGAAAGGAGCGGTCCCATGACCAATTCCTGTTGGACACCCCTTGTGACTGGCTTCTTTGTTGAGGTGGACTCCCCAATTCTAACTATCTGGGTCCCATCTTTGAGCATGCCAACTATACACCGGGTAACATAAGGGTTTGTACCTAACCTCAAGTTTGTCAACAATGGCTGAGGGGACTATTGTGTCAAATGCCTTGGCCAAGTCAAGGTAGGCAATGTGTACAATTTTGCCATCATCTATTGCTTTGGTGACCTTCTCAAAGAAGTCCACCAAGTTGAGTAGGCATGACCTGCCCTTGATGAAACCAAATTGGGTTGAGTCCAGTGTCTTGACATTTCCTGTGTCATTACTGATCATTTCCATGATAATTCTTTCCATGGCTTTGCTTATAAGACTAGAGAGATTTATGGGTCTGTAGTTTCCATGGAATGTAGATGGCCTACCTTTGTGCAGAGGAATGACTGATGCTGCTCTCCATTCATGAGACATAAACCTGTTTGGAGGCAACACCTAAATAGTAATTCCAGATGGCATGACAGGTCATATTTCATGATATTTAAAAGGCATCCTGGGATATTGTTTAGGCCCATTGATGCAGTGTTCCTGGCCTCAGAGTGAAGATTAAGGACCTGTTCCCTAGTGATAGCAGGGGGAATTATATTTTATGGTATTTCCTGAGGGGAAGGTTAGGGGAAGAAAGGGGGTAAAGTCGAAGCTGCATTTGTTGGCCTATAGGTTTTCTGTATCTTCCGGATCAGTATAGGTGGCCCAATTTACAGTGAGCTCTGCAAACAATTGCCTGTTGCCTTTGAGGTTGTGACATAGCTAAAGAATGACTTGTCCTTGGTCTGAGAGATTAAATTTACCTCAAATTTGCCTTTGGTAGACTTTATTTGTCCTCCGAGTTGATTGTTTAGTTTGATGAGAGTGCTTTTATCCTGCTGGGTGCTACGCCTTCTAATTTTTGCCATGATTTTTTCCTTCTGTTATACAGCCTATTGATGTTGTGATTCTACCAAGGTGGCTTGTTTTTTCAGTTAGTTCTGTACTTCTTCCTGGTTGGTACAGCTGTCTCTATGCAGCTATTAACTTGCTTGTACGGTATTTCTGTGAACAGTTTTGTGTAGGCGGCAGTGTTGTCAGGGTATGTGGAGGCTTGAAAATTTGCCAGGTTATCACCTAATACTAGGAAGTTAGCCTCAAAGTAGTTCCTGAATATTCCAGAGTTAGTTTGGGTTCCAGATTTTATTTTTACTTCAAAGGAGAACATTTTGTGGTTTGACCTTACCAGAAAAGACATTACACTAGGGGGTGTGCAGCACTCTCCCATATTAATGAGCACCAGATCCAGTATGGTTGGACCCCTGGTTGGTACATTGACAATCTGGTCCAGGGAGGTTGTGTTTACAAAATCCAGGAATCTCTGTGCCTGTATGTTTGGTGTTGTATATCATTCCCAGTTAATAGTGGGGTAATTAAAAGTCACACGTGAATATGTTAATGGGTTGGATCATGAGTGTTTTCCATAACTTTAAATACATGGTATTTGTGTCCTGGATCATAGAGGGGGGCATATAGTTTGCAAGGAAGTGGTATTGTATTTTGCCTGTGCTGATTTGAACATGGAGAAGCTCAAGTGCATTATCCTGTTTGACCAGCCTTGAGGTATATTTATTTTTGATGTTAATTAAAACACCTCTGCCTTTAGACCTTGTCTGTGTAGTAGCTAGACTAAATGTGTGTTAAGCATTATGACCTTGTACTGTCAGTGTGCCCTCCTCAGCTATGAACCATGTCTCACAGACGTCAGGATTCTCCAGAGTGATGAGGGCTTCTAGGGAGTGAACTCCTAGCACTAAGCAGTAACAGCTTTAGATTTTCTTGGTTTTTATTTGGTATGGCTGAAGTACATTTAGTTTGGCATTGCCTAAAAAGGCAGTACAGGGGAGGACAATGTCTTAGCTGATATTCAAAAGCCTAGAGGGGAGAAGTGCAGACCATTCCTGGCAAAGGAGCGTGGTCTGTTGAGATCTCCTTCTATGCTGACAAATATTGCACCCACTTAGAATGACACCAAAAACTAAGCCAATTATTAAAGTTATTCATCTTTGTAAAATGACTGTGGTTGACAGGACATATTCCACCTTTGCAGATGTAGTTTATGTTCCAAGCATGAATATCTTTAGTGGATATGGCTATATTCTGTTTAGAACCACTTTTAGGAGGCATTACATCAGGGTGAGAGACAGCTTTGCATTGTCTGTTTCACCAGTGACGCCTGACCACTTTCTGATATAACAAATCTCCCTTATACTTGTTTCTTAGAAATACAGAGCTAGCAGGTATAAGTCCAAGCCTTTTTGCCTTAATAGTACATCCAGCAAATGTGAGCCATCAGCATTTTTTCCTGCCTGCCCTGTAACAAGCCAAAAGGTATCATCTTCATGTCTTGTTGCCTCTGCATTACTATATTCTCCACTTGTCCTCTCTTACTTATTTGGTTCCATTCTGTGCTAGAATAACGTCTAGTGGTTTGCCGCATTCTATTGTTTTCTGTACAGCTTTTAATGGTGATAGCCCTCCCCCAGAGAACTATCTTCACTGCATGCCTCAGAAGTTCCACCATATCAGTCATATACTTGAGTGGGAGGGGCACCTTATTGTCTTTGAGTGTTGTGTCTTTTATCACACCAAGTCGTTTTAGACTTGTCTACTCTGGCATCAACTTTATCTGCACCTACATTCTTATCTTACATTTTTCAGTATTGAAAACACTGATGTTCTGCTGTGGATTCATGATGGGGATTTAGGAATATGAGGGAAGAATGGAGGAGAGAGTTATTAGTGCTAAAGAGAAGAAACAGTTAACAAGATTTCATCTAGACTTCTATGTGCAGCTCTTCAAAGATATAGACAAATTGGTGCTCACTTAGAGGAAGGGTAAAAATAGGTAAGACTTTGTATTGCCATCAGAAGAGAAAGTAATGTATTCTGAGCTCTGCTGCTATACATCTTCTAAATGTCTATTCCATCTATTCCATAGTCTTCTTGAAATGATATTCAGGCTGGGTTTTATACAGAAATGCAGCACACCTGTGCAGCACTAATTCTGAGGGGGCTTGCTGTGCAAGGCATCCATAAGCTAATTATGGATGTAACAAGTGAAAGTCAGTGCAGGTGTGCTGAACTAAAGGACAAATAAAGCAGATGAGCAATGGTAGCACTATAGCTGTGCTATATTAGCATAGCAGAGGAACAGCGCTAGTGGGGTATGCATGAGCGATGTGCATGGTGTTGCAACAAATCCTTCTTGCTGTACCTGAAGCAGTATGTATGACTACATGTACTGCCACAATGGATGATTACAGCTAGAAGCAGAAGAGTAACAGGTAAGGCAGCATAGCACAGCATAGTACAACAGCCATGTAGACTAGCAATGTGTGGGTACACACCAACATTTCTACCTTGTTCATCATATAAATGGGGAGGGCTTTAGGTAGACAGGAAAGAAGGAAAGGTGAGTACAGCAAGCAGAGGGAAAACACAAGGATAACCAATATGAAATGGATAGTGGGAATGGAAGGAGGAGGAGAAGGAGCATTTTTTGAGGAGAAGGAGCATTTTTTGAGGAAATTGATCCTCTGTTTCCTTATTAAGGGAGAATAGAAGGCAAGGTGTTGAGTTACAGGAAAGGGATATGGCATGCTAATGGCATTGTTGACTGCCAGGCTCCCTCAGAATGCACCATACTCTGGCATCACATGCCTTGGTGGCAATGTCATGTGCTGGTCTCGCTTGGATGCCAAGTGGCCAGGGACCACCTGTCAAGTGATTCCCCAGGTTGCTCCAAAACATGCTCTATATTACCAATGTGCCTCTGTACCTGCCTTTGTACTACCATAGATAACACCCACAGTCCACCATTAGGAGAGATGCTTTCAGACACTCCTATGATGCTGACCAGTGACCTCTCAGGTTATTCCAGCTGAGCAGTCACTGCCCCATTTCCTGAGGCACAGGCATGGGTGGTATTGATTAATCAGTATCAGCTGCTGCAACAGACAGAGACTGCAGTGAACTGCAGCTGCACCTCCTGGAGACATAATGAGAAGAAAATGATAAGGCAGGCATAAGTTATGAACAGCACTTCAGATGGACATTGGACTGCTGTGTAAAGCATGTACACCCCCACTGTCTGCAAAGCCATACTGCCTTCTGTGGTAACTAACCATATTCAAGCAATGGTTCTCCAGTGCTGGAAATCAAATGAAGTACAGTCAAGCATAGTCGAACAAAAAGGAAATAAATTTACATTAAAAAGTGTTACAGTACATTTTTGGCTACATTAGCTGAATGTCTGCCTCCATTTGGTGAAGTAAGTCAGCTTCATGCCACTTCAGGTTATCATTTCTATGCCGACATTGTTCCGCTGTATATTGTGGCATCAGACAACTCCTGTGCCAATTTAAACCAGAAAGACTTCATCATAGTACCCCAGCAGTTGCTTCCTAAAGTCCCTGTGAAGGAGAACAATGACGTTCTGCTCTTCCTGGCACACCGTGCTGAAACCCTGCAGTTCATGGAGGATGAAGCACCCATAGGCTCCCAGGTGGTCCACTTATGCAGCAATATAGTTGATCTGTCTAAATGGACACATGTTTCTGAATTATTTGTAGTACAAGATAACTCTGTGCCGTAATGTTGGTCACATTCCCAGGGCTGGTGTATGAACATAGACATCACATACACTGTGTTAAACTGAGCATGCACAGGTCATGCAGCTAGTTATGGGTAGCACAGTGCACAGTGGAAGTGATTTAAAGACATCAGTGCTATCACATCTGCTTTGCATATCCATATTGTTAAATGTCCCATTCTAGCTCAGTATAAAGTGCCTTTACCATCTTGTACAAGACTACTTTGAACCATGCAAATGCAATTAAGTAGAAATGCAGTAATAGTGCTATGCATGTGGAGTATTAAAGAGATAAGAAAGGCTAACCAGGCTGAAAATATACCTACTGCACACCTGTAATGCCTAAGATACCTGCCAGCGACAGTGAGGGTTACTGTTGTTTTGTTTGTGTACCTCACACATATACCAAGGTGGGCCACATGAGGTTATTTCACCTTATATACAGCACACATGGTAGTAGCTCCATAGGTCTCACACATGTATAGGTATGTTGGTGCAGAGGTACTGAGATGCTCTCACATGCAACATGTAAGATCACCACACAGAGACACAGCATATCTTTGCATGCCTGTGGGGAATGCCATGCTCATAGGAAACTGCATGGGATTCCCATGATGCATGATACAGTAACATATACTGGTAACTGCAGCTGATATCCCAGGAGATACAGTGTAGGAGACCATAGTTCTTATCTTAACACATAAATAGCTTAGCCTTGCACATAAACCCTCTGAATGGCATGTTTTGTCCTCATGTGTATAGGCACTGGTGTAGCCATCTGGTGGAGTATTATGCCTTGAGAATTTTGCAAACAAGGAAAATTATGTGCTACTGCAGGCCCTCTGTATGCATGGCATGCTCCTACCAGCCAGATGTAGTGCAGGCCAGTGGGTTAGGGATCAGATCTGGCATGGAATGGTGTGAGATATGAATACCATGGTCTGTTATAATAGGCTTCTATGACAAATGTAAAGGAGGGTTATGTATATGACCTCTTGTGCAAAATAAAAAGCTTCTGACACTGAAGCAACTGACAGAGGTGGAGAGCTTTTGTTCTCACTGTTTGGGCAGTTGAGCTGGCCTCTTATACCAAGATGTGGTATGGATGTGATTGCAGGGCTGACACCTACTATCTGTGTGTCTGAGGGGAAGCACCCTGTTCATGTTACACATATATATATATATATATATATATATATATATATATATATATGCATGAAATGAAGAGCATATGCCCATTAGCTACTTGGACATCTGTCCTTCAAGATGCCTGTAGTCAGCATGTACAGCATCCTGCTAAAGTACTTGCTCCAAAATACTGTATAGCACCATCTCCATGTCTCCAACTATGCACACCACAGGAGGATACCAAATGCATATATCTGTGGCCTTACAATGGTTCCATATTTTTCATGCATTTATAAGTGATACTGGTGGAGGCCTTCAGTCTGCAAGGGCAGCATTCTGCCCAGCAAGGAACATGTTATAAAATATTGTATACCATTGTTTTTCCATGTATTCCACTTTTCATGCCACAGTGATATAGTCAAAGCATGTGTCTTTGGTCTTACAGTGTCATATTTTTCATGCATTTGCAGATTCAACTGGTGGAAAGTACAGTACGGCAAGACAACAGAGGATTGATATTGGTATGGATACTGTGTGTGATGATGATGGCAACGTACAGGCGATAAACCCTGATGACTCAGTAGCACTGTCTGTGACAACCTGGAGGAAGGGAATGCCTACATCCAGAGATACAGAGACTGCTGTAGAGGTAGCTGCTGAGAACATGGCCTCACTGGAACATGATGTATCTCCAGTGGCAGACAACCCCACAGAGGCTCCTCCTTTGTCACCATCAGATGCAGCAACTGATATGTGTACTGCCTCTGATGTGTGTATATCCTCTATATGGGATTGGTGCAAAAGAATCCGATGCCCCCATGACTCTCACACTGTCCCTGATATGCATGTAACTCTCAAAATCAACCAGCTTATGTGCATGTTAGAGATCCAGGCAGATAGCTGCTATGCACACCACTGTGAAACTGTTGAGTGTACTCCATGGCATGAGTGAGCATATGCACCAACTGCAGAGTGACCATACCTCTCAACTTCTTAGTGCAAGAAATCTGTACAAAAAACAGTGGGGGTCAAATGCCCAAAATAGGTACAGATTTTGAATATTGCTCTTATAAACTTAGAAAGTTGCTAGACTAACAGCTTTTGTGTTAGTATGCATTTTCTGAAGGATATGGAGTCTGAACCTCAAATGTATGTCATTATCTAGTGACTTCAGTCCTCACTAATTGACCAGAAAACCACAAATTTTATAAGAAACAGACTACAAATATGTACAGTTTAGAAGCATGAATGTGTGACCAGTACTGGCAAAATGAGACAACAGTTCTACTAAGGTCACTAGTTGCAAATATTGCTTCCATAGGTGCAGCCATGTGACATATTACAACTTCTAACCAGTCAGCCATGATCACTGAAGGGCTCAAACATGAGGTGGACATGCATAAGGTGCCTCTGCAAATATGCTATCAGTTTTACATGCTGACCATGATGGCCTGTAAACCCTGGTCATGAGTGGCATTGTTTATCAGGCTTAACCTATAGGATGCCTCCTACAGGTGTTCCAAAAAGATACTGTAGTTTTAGCCCATCCCTGCATTGGGATAGAGCCATCCCCAACACACCTAACAAGCAGACTGGGCACTAGAAATGGTCACGTAATGGCACCCCAGCCCCATAACTGGAAAATGTGATCTGTGACACCTGGCAATAATGGGCAGAGTTACATAGTGGCACTCCAACACTGCTACTAGAGGATGTGATCCCTTTATCCCACAATCACTCAGGATATGGGGCTACTAATCTCACCTCCCATAACCATATCCCACATTGTACTACTGCAGCCAACAGGTCTATATGAGAACATCGACTCTTTAAAACATCGAATGTTCTAATATTGACCCCTATTCAGCGAACACTGACAATATTGAACATGCAGAACAGCAAATTTTTTCCCAGGGAAAAAAATTTGCTGTTCCGACACACATACACACAACACAAGCACACCAAACAAACAGCAATCCACACACATACACCTAAAATCCTACATCTAACCCTACACTAAACTGTACATACACCACTAGTTATCCACTTACCTTAACCCAAACCCTAACCCTAAGGTCTGTCACTATCGCACATTCACCTCACCCGCGCCCTAACTCTAACTCACCTATCCCGCGCCCTAACCCTCATGTCCACACAGTTGCACACTTACCTGATCCTGACCCGTAACTTTCTACCACAGTGCTAAAAATAGCGAAGCCACAGGAATGGCCAACCGAATTCCTTCCCTAGGAAGAAATTCAGTGTTCTGCAGCTTCGCTATTTTCAGCTATCGCTGAATAGGCATCAATATTAGGACATTCTAAGTTATGAAACTTCAATGTTCTAATATAGACCCGCAGCCAACTGTCACTGTATCTCTCCAGCTCTGAAAGTGATGACCGTGCAAGCCGATCCTCTAATCGGTGTGGATAGGTTGATGATGCACAGTGTGGTCAGACCATTCATTGCCCTGATTAGTGTGAGTGTTACATAAGCATCATATTATTCTGTATTGCATGTGTCATAGACCATAGCTTTGGATCAGATGACATTGCTTTGCCAGTGTTGCAGTGTATTGTACCTGGGGCTACCTCATCTATGGCTCAGCCGCTACATTATCTTTTCCTTTATCTCCTCCCTGGCCTGTTACTACTACTGCTGCTACTTTTGCACTGCACATGCATATGGCATGACCTTCTATGGTGTCATTAGGCTGTATTGCATTTTTTCACAAAATCATGTTGTGCAGGATGGAACACACTCCTAATATTTTACTGCATATCTCAGGACCATACTGTAGTGCACCACAGGAGATTTCAAACAGAAAAAAAACTACTCTCCAGAAGACTGAATGCACATTCCATAATGTTTCTGACTACAGCATGGGCAGTATTGTAAGTAACTTCCTCCATGGTTTGTGGGTTGTGAATAGATGACATCAGCCATGGCTCATGGTCGTGTCCAGCATCTCTTGCAATGCACAAGACAAAACATTATATGTCGCCTGCTTCCAGCACTCATGGTAGCTGTCTGCATTGCCCATTCTACCAAGCAAGTAAACTTGTGGTAAGTCATTTTGTAGGAATCATGGGTACATGTTCGACATGTGACAAATGTGCAAATATTGTGAAATGTCTGGGTGGTGCATGGACACATTACAGATATTTCCCTTGGCAATGCAGACCACCTGGAAGTTCGAGGAATAATACTCTTCTTTATATACCAGTATCCCTTCCTATTTTTGTATCTCTGTAAGTCTGGAACAGGTGAGGCCTTAGTAGCAACATGGTTCCAAATTATGGTGCTCGGGACCTTCAGAAAGCATGTAGTTTCAGGGAGTGTGGCTAAGATGGTAAGCAGTTAACAGCATGGTATTTTAGCTCTGCTTCATTTTAACATCTCTGACAGGATTTTTACTAAATAACTCAAACAGAACATTTCAAAACTTGACAGGTTTATAGTTGAATATCTGCTGAAAGATTTAATACAAAAAAATAACAAGTTTGAAACTCTTTTAATTGCTTTTTCCTGTCAAGAAAATTAAAAAGAACCAATTGTCTCAGAATGAGTGACTCAAGCCCTGTGTATGGGACAGTACTATGAAAAAAGACATGCAGGCTATACTAAGTAACATCAGTGAGATATCTGTAAAGACAGATAAATTAGAAAGCAAAATGCACAAGGGGTTGGGAGGGTGGCCTAATGGTTAAGGTGTTTGCCTTACAAACACAAGGTGCAGGGTTTGAGTCTCACAAGGGATAATTGGCTAGGCTTAAAATGGCTCACAAGGGCAGTTAGCTTAGTACTAATCTATGAAGCTATGAACCTATGAAAGAGGAATTGAAGTGCTGGGTGAATCTCTTAAACAAAAATCATCACAAATCTTGGGTATAGAAGAGGTAATGTCTGAATTTGATGGAAGATTGCTTGAAAATGAGAATAACACTGAATTTCTTTTAAAACAAAACAACTTATTCCAGGATAAAATAGAAGACTTAGAGAACAGATCTAGAAGGGATGACATCGGGATTTATGCGATTCCTGAGAAAGTAGAGGAGACAATATGATTCAGTTCCTTAATACCTGGCTGCCTAAGACTTTGAACCTGCCTGAAGCTTTTTACTTTGGCACTTAAAGGGCACAATGATCACTTTCTAACTCATCTTTAAAAAAAAAAAAAAACACCTTCACCAAGGTCAGTAATCCTAAGATTTTTCAAAAGTCAAGATAAGGATTCAATGTTAAAAGCTGTGTGGACTAATTATCCAGTTAAGATTAAAGGAAATACTATAAGATTTTACAATGGCTATTCTACATTAGTGATGTCCATGAGGAAAGCATGTGTGCCACTTGTTAAAAGCTTAAAGAAAAACAATATTAAAGCACAAATCTTGTTTCCAGCAAAAATAAGGATTCACCTTCCTGAAGGAAAGAAGATTTTTAACATATTGAAAGATGCAATGGATGTTATACAGAAAAATAAAATCCTAGAAAAAAAAACAGAAGAAATGGACTGAACTCTATTAACTTCTTTGAAGAGAAATGCAACAAGAGGTGGTTGTTTAATAAGACACAAAAACAGTAAAAAAATGAAGGACAAATGAAAATCAATGTATTTCATGGTTATGAATTTTTATTAATTTAAATAAGTGCTTGACTACTTATGAACAGGTGCTGCATATTACTTTTTACAAGGTAAATCATTAATTTTTTCTTGACCCACTTCAAATGGTTACTAGTTCCCTTTTTAAAATGTTAGAGTTTGATTCTTTTAGCTATATATATGAAATTAAAGCCACTTATTATCATGTAGAGTTTAAAAGGTTAAACTATTCATCTTATTAAAAGTTAATCATTATTATGATGAAACTTATGTTAGGTGTCACACTTTCTGATATCTTGGCATAGTTGAGTAATTTACTATTAAATATAATGCAAGATGCAGCAAATGATACTAAAGAGGCATGTTGAGTTACATTCTGGGTTCTTAAAATGGTCCAGTAGCGTGCTACTGATGGTATACTTGACATGTAATAATACCCAAGTAAGACATGCTATGTTATAAGCAAAGTATAAAAAATATAGCTTATTACATATATAAAAGCAATTATTGGTTCATAGGAGGTTACTAGGTTATTGACCAGAGGGTCGTTTTAAGCCTAGCCTATTACACCCATTATATTTCAAGAGAAAAAGTCTAGTCAATGGCTAAGATTATTATTAGTAATGACTGCCCATGTCCAAGAGGGATGTGGGAGCTATTCCCAGCAGGAATTTACTGTTTCCACCCATTCATCCAGGCTCCTTTTGAACAGAGTCATAGAGGTGCTGTTCTTAATATGAATTGGCAGCCTATTCCAGAGAAGTGGCAACCTCTGTGAGACAAATTTGTCTCTACAGCATGTCCTAGTTAAATCACAGGCCAGATTTAGGTCACTGGAGTGGGTAACTCTAGTCCCATTTGACTTACATATGTGCATTAACTTCATCAGGATGGGGTCAGAGATTGCTCTGTAAGCCAGACACAAGTCTCCCCTAAGCAGCCTATATGCTACTGAGCACAATGACAAAGACTTCAGTCTGTCCGTGAAAGGCATATGCTGAAGACCCTGGATTTTCTCAGTTACAAATCACTGGGATATCTCCAGTTGCTGCAGGTGCCTGGTACAGTACATACCAAAGGGGGCATTATACTCAATTTTGGGCCTGATATGGGATGAGAATGGGAGGTTATAACCTCTTTTGCTCTTGAGGCTATGCCTTTGCTAATCAAATGTGTGATGTAGAATGCTTTCTTACAACAGTGTACACATGGCGGTCAAAGTTTAGGTCACAGCCTACTTGTGTGCCCAAATCCCGTCAGGACAGCATTTGTACTTAAGGTATCATTGTTTACTTGATAGCTAGTAGGACATTGCTTTTACTGAAGGGGATGATGATGCATTTTTTTGCATGTAGTTTGAGTCCATGGCTTTGGCACCAATTGTTGGCCTATATAAGCCCCTCTTGGAGTACACTGACATCATTTGGGGAGTCTATGATTGCACCAAGTTTGCAGTTGTCAGTAAACTTAGTCAGCAACAACCCCTTTGTTTTGACCTGAACTTCCAAGAAGTAAATGCCAAACAAAAGAAGGCCCACTACTGGCCCTTGTGGAACCCCATTAGTGACAGCTCTACTGGTTGAGTTGGAGTCACCCACTTTGATAGCATGTGTATGGTTATTTATCCAATTTGCAACCCGCCTAACAGCAAAGGGGTTGATATTCAGGAGGGTGAGTTTGTCAATAATGCCTGAATGGAAGATTGTGTCAAAGGCCTTCGCCAAGTCCAGATATGCTGTGTGAACAGATTTGCCCTCATCTATGGTGCTGGTCACATTTTCAAAGAAGTCTACTAGGTTTAACAGGCATGATTGACCCTTTACAAAGCCAAACTGGGTTGGATCAAGGGTTTGGAGGTCACCTATATCTTTATTTATGAGGTCCATGATGATATGTTCCATGGCCTTGCAGATAAGGCTGGTCAGGTTTATGGGTCTATAATTCCCCAGATCTGTTGCTAAGCCACCCTTGTGGAGGGGGATAATGGTCACAGTTTTTCATTCAGCTGGGACAAATCCCATGCTGTGGTTACATAGGGTGCCTAAGGCGGTTGCTAATTCCTGTTTTAGTTTGTTTAGAATGCAGCCTGGGATGCCATTAGGACCCACAGAAGCTGTGTTTTTTTTGCCTTAAACAGAGCTTTGATGATCAGTTGTATAGATATATAGGGTAGGGGAGCTGTTGAAGACATGGTTTGTGATATGTTTGGAGGGAATAAAGGGGAGAAATTTTCACCAAACCTGTCTGCTAGTAGGCTAGCAATTTCCTCACGATCAGTGTGTGTGATATCATTTGTCACCAATTCAGCACACATCTGGGTCCTACCTTTTAGACAATGGATGTAGCTGAAGACAGCCTTATGGTTATCCTTTGCTAATTTTTTCTCGAAGTTGCCCTTAGATGATTTTATAAGTTGTCTTATTTGTTTATTTAGGCTTAGGAGGGTACTTTTCCAGTGCTGGGACCTCCCTTTGGTATTCTTAGAAAACAGCTTCTTACTCTTGTTGTATAGTTTATTTATGTGAGATGTCCACCAGGGTAGCTTGTTTTTTTCTTGAGACTCTTACTTTGGTCATATCTGCATTTGTATAAGTGTTGGTACAGGGCATCAGAGTATACTTTAGTATAGTTGCCAAGACCATCTGTGGAGACTGGGGCTTGGAAATCATCTATGCCAACCCCTAGGATGGAATAGTTGGCTTTGGTGAAGTTTTTTAATCTGACTTCACCTGTGATGGGTTCTGGAGTTACTGCTGTTTCGATAGTGACGGACTTATGATCAGATTTTATTAACGAGGGTCCTACACTTACAGTAGTACAATGATCTCTCATTTTGGTGAGAACCAGGTCAAGTATATTTGAGCCACTTGTAGGATTTTGTACAATATGTTCCAGGACATTTGAGTTAACAGAGTCAAGGAACGTTTGTGCAAGTAAGTTGGGGCTTGTATAGGTTTCCCAGTTGATGGTAGGATAGTTAAAATCCCCCATGACAAGATGTATTTTAATTGACTCAAGTAAAGCCAAATAAGCCGCATTAGCATCTTGGTTCATGGGGGAGGACCTGTAACTAGCAATGACTTGCAGGGGGCTGTTACCCACAGTAATCTGAACTTGGAGTAGCTCCATAGAGTTATCTTGTCCAACCACTCTGGAACAGTATTTATCTGTAATGTAGACATGCAATAGCACCCAGGAAAGTTATACTATGCTATAAACAAAGTATAAAAAATATAGTTTCTTCCATATGTAAAAGTTATTATTGGAATGTTATCAAATAATTAGAGTAACATTCACACATTTACAAGTTAAACCTGGCTAACACATAACTGTCATTCGTTTAATGCAAGTGTATATTCTATGTCTCCTTTAAAAATGACAGTCGGCTTTACATTAAAAATCCCATACAAAGAGTGCTTATTGAATCATTAAATGTTATTTCTTTAAATGCAATAGCTTTTTAGTGGTTAACATACTTTAAAATATTTTTTATTGTTTTTTTAGTAGTTTGGAAGGGTTTGGGGGATTGATATATAAAGTAGAGGTGCAGGATCTACTAGAAAAAGTAGGACAACAGAAACTGGTGCCCATAATGGGTGACTTGAATGCACATATCAGGACAGACAGAACAGGATATGAGGACTACTTGGGTCCCCATGGGTGGGGCAACAGGAATAAAGAAGGAGAGACCATTCTAGACTTCTATTTGGCAAATGACTTAATGTTGACCAAAATATGGTTCAGCAAAATAGACAGTCACAAGATCACATACATGAGCGGCCAATATGCAACTCAGGTAGACTTCCTCCTAATAAGGAAAGGGCACTGGGGTAGAATCATTGATTGCAAAGTCATCCCCAGTGAAGCAGTCAGCCCACAACATAAGCCACTGGTTGCCAAAAGCATCAGCAAGGAATGGTTGCAAAAGGCTCTAAGGTCAACAGATGCTAGGCTAATGACCTGGAAGTTGACTGGAGAGAAAGCACAATAGTTCAAGGAATTACTCACGGCTCTAGCACATCAGGAGAAGGAGGAAATAGGTGGAACTAAAGAAGAATGGCAGCACCTCAAAACCACGTGTGGAGATCACAGAACAAATATGTGGCCAAGCCAAGTATGGGAATAAGGTACATAAGGAAAGCTGGTAGTGGAATGCAGAAGTTCAGGAAGTAATCAAAAGAAAGAAAGAGTGCAGGAAAAAGTTGGAGCCAGAAAAGATAGAACAGGCTAAGAAGGAATACTGGACAGCTAACAAAGATGATTACAGGAGTAGAAATGGAAAAGGATAAGGCATCAGAGGCATTCTACCAGTTTCTGGAAAGTGACTCAGTAGATGGCACAAAGAAATTCTATTAGGCTGTAAGGCAAAGACAAAATGATAAAGTAGTCAGACAACCTTCTTAAGGGATGCCAGAAACAGCTTGTTCACCATTCCAAAGGACATCAAAGGCAGATGGAAGGAGTACTTCTGACAGCTTCTGAATGAAGAAAATCCCACAGAAGGCATACTACCCCACACGCAGCCTACAGTGAAAGAACAGGAGGAGCCCACCCTAGAAAAAGTAAGAACAGCAATAAAGGAAATGAAGTCAGGGAAAGCCGCAAGATCAGATGAGGTCACAGAAATGAAGTCAGGGAAAGCCGCAAGATCAGATGAGGTCACAGCAGATATGATCAAGATGTTGAGTGAGATAGGGAAGAAATGGCTCCAGAAGGTAATCATAGCAGTATGGAGAGAAAGGCATATCCCGGATGACAGGAGAATAAACATACTGGTGAAGTGTGCAAGAATGACGGGGACATCCACAACTGTAGGCAGTACAGAGGTATCAAATTCCTGTCATGCTGCATGAAAGCTTTGGAGAGGAAGACATAAATGAACACACAGAGTAGTAGAAATTAATTTGGAAGATGAGCAGTTTGGATTCAGATCAGGATGCCGATACCCCCTGTGGGACAGGTGAAGAAATGAGGAAATCAGAGCAGAAGCCAAAGTAGCTCCAATTACATAGAAGGTCAAAGAGGACTGATCAGGATGCAGCAAAAGGAAACGAGGGCATCCTGATGTTTGCAGTGTGACTGAGAAGACACTAGAAGTGAGGAAAGAGTCCAACTGGACATTCCTAGACTTGGAGAAAGTGTATGGCAAGGTCCCAAAAAGCTGATTTGGGCAAGTCCCACAATGGTTCAGAGTTCCAAGAACATAAATAGAATTAGTGTAGGTCATGCACAAGGACCCAATGAACCAAGTACAAACAGTGTTCAGAATCACAGAGAGGTTCCCAGAAGGAGTGTGTATTTACCAGGGTTCAGATCTGAGCCCACTACTGATCGTATTGGTGATGGACTATATTAACAAAAAGATTGGAGGGGACAGATCAACAAAGTTACTGTATGTAGATGATGTGGCAGTACAGGCAAACTCTGAGCAAGAACTTTAGCAAAGGATAGGGAAATGGAATGCAAAAACAAGGCATATGGCAAGGAACTGAGTACAGATAAGACACTTATAATGGCAGCAGATGGTAATCAGAATAAGCTGATATTTGAGGTAAAAGGAGGAAACAGTAGAACAGGTTAACAGCTTCAAGTGTCTGGAAGCGGTGGTTGAGGATATGGGAAGTCTGAATGAGGAGGTCAAAGCTAGGATAAGAGGGGCTGCAGACAACTGGCACAGTGTCAGGGTGTAGTGTATGACAGAAGAATGCCAAAGATGTGTAAAAGTAAGGTGAACAAAACAGTGGGGCAACCAGTACTACAATATGGTATAGAAATCTTGGCAGTAAAGGCCAAGCTGTTGAGGATGCTAGAAGTGGTGGAGATGAAGTGCCTGAAGCAGCTGGTAAGATACTCAATGTGGGACAGATGAAGAAATGAGGATATTAGAGCAGAAGCCAAAGTAGCTCCAATTACACAGAAGATCAATGGGAACAGATTACGCTGGTACAGGCACACATGCAGAAAGGCAGAAGACAATGTATGAAGAGGATCTGGGACAGAAAGAAGGCAAGAGGAAACAAGAGAATCCTGCAAAGAGGTGGATAGATTGCATGAGAGAAGACCTGCGACAGTCAGGCTTGATAGTCAAAGAAGGTAGGACAGTGTCAATGAATCAAGATAGAGATGGTGACAGCTGGCACAACACCACAACCCCATGTGGAAAATGGGAAAAGGAGGTTGATGATGATGATGATGATGGTGATGATGATGGTGATGATGATGATGATGGTGATGGTGATGGTGATGATGATAATGATGATGATAATGATGATGATGATGGTGATGATGATGATGATAATGATGATGGTGATGATGATGATGATGATGAAAGCACATTACACTTATTTATTCCTAAAAGAGAATTGTGGGGTATGTGTATGTCTTATACACTAATGATTCAACAATTACTAGGATATTATTGGAGTTGTTTGGTCTTAGCACAGATGTAACATACTTTAGAACAGTTTAAAAGAGCCTCTACATCTAAATCCTCCAATATGGTGACTCTGTAACTATTTCACAGCAGAGGCTTTGTGTCTAGGCTTTGGACTACATGTGCATTTGGTTTTATGGAGACTACGTGTGTATTTGGTTATATGGCTGATGTTCCCGAAGTATGGCTATATTTTTTAAACTTTGATTAGAGAAATCCTGAGAACCTCAGCATTTTTGTAAGAGTATCTATATTCTCATCTGGAGTATTGCCTGTTGAGAGTTTTGCCCTAAGATTTAGTGCCAGTGTGCAACTTTTGCCAGTATTAGGATAATTATCTAAAAGCAGAATAAGTTTAGTGAGCATGCTGCAGTTTTTTCTCTGCTTGACATGACCATCATCTGTGAAGGTATTAAAGGTCAGTTCATATAGGGCCAATACAGTGCTATTTCACCTTAATTGTAGAGATGAAGAAATATATAACAGACCTATTTTTGTCTCTTATTTGCATCACAATTCAGTATCTGCAGTACATATGATAAGTATACTTCAGCAATTATACTACAAGGAAGAGGTGTTACGATTTCTTTACAGGTAAGTTGACTAGTACATCTGCATTAAAAACTATTTAAAACATAGACATAATAACTGCATATCATTCACATTATTTGCATTCAATGATAACTGGTTCCATTAGTATTATGTCACTAGCTTGGAAACCATTTAGAATGTGACTGCTGTAAACAAATAAAATGTGTTCATGTTTATCTGTTTATATATACTTTGTAGTGAAGTAAAAAAGGTGCTGGTAGTAGATGGAGATTTTAAATGTAAGCTGAAAAGGGTTCAGTTTGTAAGTAATGTAATTTACAACTAGTGTATGTAATATAATAAATGGGGGAGTAACAGATTTACTTAGTTTAAAAAGTAAACATTTATAGTATGGTCAGACAATGATTACTAGTAAAAGTAAATTAAATAGGAATAGCAGAGTTACTGAACCTAAGTTAATGTAAGGAAGAGATACTTCAAGAGGTACAAACTGTAATACCTCATTGTTACATTTAAAGACAAATCACTTTCCAACTCCTGCTGCAATTCACCAATAATTAACCTCCCCTGAGCAGCATAAAACAAAATACAATGTTTGTTTTCTGTCATCATCTAGAACTTTTAAAACTCAAAACAAAATACAATAAAATAAGTATCACTTCAATGTGACAAAATACTAACAAGAAAGAAGTACTGCAAGTACGCATTCAAAAATTCCAATTTACTCAGAGAGCAGACTGTTCTAACAAATTTATGAGGAAAACCTAGAACTGACATTCCTTCCTATTTTAAATATATGTTCCTAATATGTCACAAGCAAGTTACCTCCACTTGGCATCATAACAGGAAGCAAAAGTTTCACTTACTTTCCCAGCCTAGACCTTTTAAAATTCCTAGACATTTTAAACACACATATATAAACACAACTACATATATGCACACACACACACACACACACACACACACACACACACACACACACACACACACACACACACACACACACACGCACATGCACACACATTCCATCCCAAACTCCGCAAGCGATTAATCTGAACTGGACACTGAAAAAAGAATACAATGTTTACTGAAGTCCTAGCAGAAGTTTTAAAATTCAAAGAAGACAACATTAAATAAAATAATATTGCAATAAATCAAGACAAAATCAAGAAACATATAGTACAATATCAAAACACAAAAATCTAATTTGTTCACACAGAAGTCAGTTTTGGCAACTTTCAAAACAAAACATTGAGCAAGTGTTATTTGCTATTTTAAATACAAAAGACAATTAAAAACTTTTCCTACAGTTCATAGTTAACTTCCACTAAGCCTCATAAACAAGGAACAACATTTTTAATTTAAGCTGCCTAGAGCTTTTAAACTCCTTGTTACTTTATAGAAACCATAAAATAGTTTCCAGACTGGCACACAGTTCACAAGAAACTAATATCCACAAGGCCTCACACAAAAAAAAAAAAAAAAAAAAAACAGAAGGTTTACTTTTTATCCTACCCTACAAATTTTAAATCACAAAGAAAACATTTAAGTAAAATAGCTAATATAACTTTGACCTATTAACTATTTACTCACTATAGCAATAATTAGATTTTTTTTATCATACACAGTTTTTGGCATTTCTTTTAGATAAATCCACTTTATTTTATCTGCCACTCTATCTAAACTATTTTTATATGCCACACATAGTCAACTTTTCTGTTATTTAAAAAAAGTTTATTTTCTTTAGGCATTCGATTATGTATAAAGTACGTCTTTTCTTTACTGGGCAATCACATTTTCTTTTCATTTATGCAAACATATTGCCTTTAGATAAATCACTTGCATATATTAGTACTTGTTTATAAACTATTTTGCTTGTTTAACTTATTAATGGCATCACTTTATATGAAAAAATGCAACTTTTATGTTTTAGGCAAATCACACACATGCACACACACGTGTGTGTGTGTGTGTGTGTGTGTGTGTGTGTGTGTGTGTGTGTGTGTGTGTGTGTGTATCTATATATATATATATATATATATATAGAGAGAGAGAGAGAGATATCAATATTTATATATTAATTCAATGAATTGTTATTATAGAATAAATGTACTTAAAATGTTGAGTATAGAATTCATAGGTTCATGGGTAGTTACTAGGCATGCATTCCAGGAGATCATTAAGGAGCCTAGCCCAAATTCCCCATTCTACAGCACTGTCTAACTGAATGACTTACTCAAGGCCACACAGCAGGAAAAAATTAAATCCCTGAGCCCTTGGCACTAGAAGCAGCTCATTAGCAATTCTCTGTACTAACTGTAAAACAAAACCAAAGGATTATAATCATCAGGATTCAGACTTGTATAGGGATATCCCCAATGGATTTCTAGTCCATCACTTTAACTTCTTGGCTATTACTAGAAAACTGTTCATTCATATAAACCACACTGTATGGCTCACACTGCGATATATTTTGGTAATTAATTAATTCCCCCAAAACGTTGCACTACCTTAAAAATACATTATCGCTGCACAAAAATCACTCCATGCATCTTGTTTTTTTTTACTATACCGATTAATTTGTTGCACAAAATCACATTTTAAATTATTATTTAAATAAAATCCACACACCCATCTTCTATCTGTAGCATCCTAAGATTTTTAAAGGCTTGCATAAATGAACAGGTATAGCACATTGGTTCAGTAAGACGGGGTCTTTTGCTTATGGAAATGAATAAACATCTATATGCTCTACCTTTGATATAATGACAGCAGTAAAGTATTTGAACTGTGTGTCATAAGACATTTGAACAGCAATCATTATTGATAGGTTTATTGCTTTTCAATAGTATATTCAAAACAGACCATAAAAGATAACAATAGACCTGGCATGATGATTGATGCAGAACTGATTCAGGCTTCTTTCAGCTCTTTTGTTTTGTCCTGTTCAGTATTCATTCACAAAACAGCTTCACTTTAAGCACCACACATATCTAGACAGTATGGATTGTCAAGTCTTAAAACATTTCATGCTACTGTTGTGAATCTAGATATCAACAGTGCATGTATTCCTAAGTTCATGTAAACATAGACCTTAAAATAATGTTGCAGTAAATAAACAGTATAATTACTGCAGATGATAGCCTGTCATTTACCATTTTAGCACACCACATAAAGACAAGCATCATCTTATACATACATACATACATACATACAAATGTTTCAAGCACGGGCATTAAAGCCCTTCTAGCTTGCCAATATGCCAGAACACTTGTTCCCATAATAAATGTCCAGGATGTTCTTAAAAATATCTAAACTAGTACTTGCTTTAATGTAATTTGGTAGTCTGTTCCAAGCATCAGCTACTCTGTCAGACAACCAATTAGTACACTTCTCATTCCTATAGAATCTTCTACATAGGTTATCTGATGATTCTCTAGTACTGTTTGATAACCCCAAACATTCCCAGAGGTAGTTGTCCCTAAATGCCCTATATATCTGAATAAGATCTCCTCTTAAATATCTATAAGAGACACTGTACAAGTTCAGATATTTTAGTCTTTCATAATAACTTAGATTTTCACATCCATGGATGCTCTTAGTATATTTACGCTGTACTCTTTCCAGTTTATTCATAATTGTTTTCTATAGGGTTTCCATATTGTTATTCCATAATCAAGTTTGGGTCTAATGTAACAAACAATGACTTCATTATGTTTGATTTCCTAGTCTTTATAAATCTTTTTATACAACCTATCGTTCTATAACTATCATTAGCCAATTGGTTGATATGATTAGAAAATCTCATAGCTGAATCCACCCATATACCCAGGTCCTTAAATGAGTCTACAGTTTCAATCACTGTGTGCTGTATTCAATATTTACCTTTCAGTTTATGTCTCCCAAATCTCATATGCTTAGTTTTTGATGAATTTATCAACGTATTATTCTCCTGTGCCAAATGGTCAATTTAGTCAAATTATTTTGCAGACATGCCTTATCTGTAACACTTGGAATCAGTTTTCCCAATTTCAGGTCATCAGCATATAGACTGTAGAACACCTCAGATGAAAAAGTAAAGTCTGAAAGATACAATCTAAACAAGTAAGGGCCTAGTACAGAGCCCTATGGGACACCTTGACTATAACCAAGGATTTCATCTGTCCAGTTGGTGTGTGATACTTGCCATGCCCTATTTGTAAGCCATGCAGCTATCCATCTTATCAGCAGTACATCAATACCTAGTTGTACTAATTTATTGATCAGTGTTTTGTGCATGACCCTGTCAAATGCTGAAGTTAAATCTATATAAATCACATCACAGTACATTATTATATTGTTATAGAACATCATATTACAGGTGGTAATAGATCTGTTTTCAACATATGCATGCTGATATACAGTTTTAAGTCCCAACCTATCCAGTTCTGGCAATAACTTTTCTAGTATTACCTTCTACATTATTTTTCCACAACATGAAAGTAGACTTAAGGGTCTATATGATTCTGGGTTTGTCCTACTCCCCTTTCCCTTAAAGACAGGTTTTAATAAGTGCATGTCTCCAATCTTGAGGATCTTATAGCCCAGGGTCTGATTCCTTCAATTTTCATTTGTAACATACTACACCTTTAAGCAGCTTAGGTGCATACTCACTCTGGAATGCCACAAAGATAAGATTGTTCAGCTTTTCATGGATAAATTTAAACATTTCACATCACTGTTGAGAAAGTAAATGTTGACAGATTTAACATATTTTATTATTGTAGCACCTATGTACAGCATATATACCTTTATGTTCAGCAAACATCTTTGAGTTCATCAGGATATAACAGCTGGGGCAGTTGGATATCAAAAATAATATACATAACAATTCTCTGCAGAAGCGAGCAAATTTGAGTTGTTTCCTATAACTCTTATTTTTTTGAAGATGTCTTCTAGAATTTCATCTCCTTATTTCAAATAAGCAATTCTTCTATTGTTTTATTTTCACTAAAACTTTTTTTCTATTGTTTCTTTTTCACTAACAAAGTAATTTACAAACCAATGAAAGGTATCACTGTTTCATTCACCTGCATTTTAGCTTTGTTTGCAAAAATGTTCTTTTATGGAAATCTAGGTCATATTATGCTACTTCATAGACCAATAATCAAACTTTATGTACTGCAGTTCCAAAAATGCAAACATTTTTTATTAATACAAGCAAAACTCTTTTTGAATATTGGGAATGAGTGAATTGTAAGAAAGAGTCCTCATTTTTTAAGGTGGATCCTGTTACACATCCATCTTAATTACATGTTTATTCTACTGTCTGAAAAATATGTCACTGTTGTATTGCAGGATGGCAGTGCGGAAGATGTAACATCTAAGTCATTGACTACATCACCATCAGAACACATCAGTGGAGAAGATGTAACGTCTGTGCCACTGACTACATCACCATCAGAACATGTCAGTGCAGAAGATGTAACATATGTGATACTGACTACATTACCATCAGAACACATGTCAGTGCAGAATATGTAAAATATGTGCCACTGACTGCATCACCATCAGAACACATGTCAGTGCAGAAGATGTAATGTCTGTGCCACTAACTACATCACCATCAGAACATGTCAGTGCAGAACATGTAATGTCTGTTCCACTGACTACATCACCATCAGGACATGTCAGTGCAGAACATGTAAAATCTGTGCCACTGACTATGTCACCATCAGAACACATGTATTGCTACCCACTACATTTTCAGCCATCCAGAGGAATGTTATTTTGACTGATGTAATCAATTTTCTATAACTGAATGTGGGAAAATACCGCAATGTTAAAAAAGAACTCCAGGAAACCAAAACCCCTCTCTCTCTCTCTCTATCAATCTATGCCTATCTATATCTATATCTATATCTATATCTATCTAGATACATCACCTAATCCTCCATGTTCTCCTTCACCAGTCAAGCACCTTTGTCTTCCTCACATTACTCCTCTGCACTAATATGCGACATCTCTTCCACATTGTACATATTGCATATAGTTAACTTCTGTGGGCCCTTACCTTACATTTGCTGTCTTACTTGTGTTCCATCTTTTCACTATTTCACTCTGTTCTTCTTCTGTCCTTACTCTAACCATCTCTTCCTATTGTCACCTGTACCTTGTACTGTATTATTATTACTGTCATTAATCCATTGCTATCTTCTCACAACATTTTTGTTTGCATTCATAATACTACTTTTTAACTTCCTTTGTCTGCAGTCATTTTTATATTTGTCTGGATTGAGACTGAAAAAAGGTCTATTTGGATTAGTGTTCTACCCTAGTTACCAAATGGAACAAATAAATAGATGAATAAATATCTATAGCTATATCTATGTAACTAGCTGTATATATATATATATATATATATATATATATATATATATATATATATAGACAGAGGAATAGTTATGTGTATCTGTATTTGTTTCAATATCTAACTATAACTAGATATAGATATAGATAAAGATATAGATATAGATATTGATAAAATTAGTGGTAGGTATACAGGACTCTAAAACCAATGGCACCAGCTGTATCATTTGCACATTGACTGGCTATTAGTGGTTATGTGGCTGTACACTCCTCACACAATTAATGTCACACACTGGTCCCTACCAAACACATTTTCCTTGTTCCTGGGTTAGTTTTGTCCATAATCTAACTTCTTTTAGATCTAAGTACTTTGTATACCAATATTATTTTAGCTGGTGTCTTCATTTTTAAGCTTCTTTTTAACAAACCCAGAAAAAGTGACCATCAGCCAAAATAAAACAAAAACCAATAAGAATGCTGATTGACACATGACCACAATGGAGGCTGAGATCTGAATATAAAATTTTGATTGTAAATAAAGGTTAAAACGAATGAGTTAAGCACTTTCGTCCCTACAGACTTCTTCCGAACTGATTACCAAAGGAAATAAAACATCCATTTTACACGTTAGCTAATCCATCATCCAATCATCACCCATCAATTAAGTAATTAGTTAACATAAGTTTGTTTAAAAAGTTGTTTGCCTTAAAAAATCTTTTATAAAAAAAATATATGATATACATAATGTGTTAATATTCCAAACAGAATGTGACGTGTAAATGTGCAGAAAATTAAGTGTATACATTGTGATTGGATGATGGATTACTTAGCATGTATAATCAGTTCTGAAGAAGTTAATAGTGATGAGAGCTCTTAACTCATTCATTTTAACCCTTGTTTACAATTAAAGTTTTATATTCATTTCTCAGCCTCCATTGTAGTGTTGGGTCGATCAGCCTTTTTACCGGTTCTTTTTTAATGATCCTATATTTTGAAAAGCTATGTAATTAATGTTAATAAATCTATGGATGTGATTGGAAGATGAATGTATAAATGAGGAATGGATTTATGTTAAAGATGTAATCTGAAGAAGTCCTAAATTATGTAAGGGACAAAAGAGCTTAGTGCTCTGTTTTTTGATGTGTTTTGATTTCTCAAAGTTAGTTTTTGCCGATTCAGTGGTCCTTCACCATTCTTTTCTTTTATTGGTTATTTTAGTTTTTATTTTGAGGTATGCCTCAAACAAAACTCTGATGCTCATCACTCAGCATTACAGATGTTTAATTTTCCTTCTTCACCATCCATAACACACCATATATATTCTTGAATCATACCTCTCAACTGTCCAGATTTTTGTAGAACATCCATATTTTTGCTTCATATTTTTTGTCTGTTCCTCACAAAATTTGTGGTTTTCTGGCAAATCATAGAGGATTGAACTCACTAAATAATTACATATAGTTGAGTTTCAGACTTTAAATCCTTCAGAAAATGCATAATAATTCAAAACCTGTTATTCTAGCAACTTTCTAAATTTATAGGAGCAATATTTAAAATCTGTCCCTATTTTTGAGCCTTTGTCCCCTCATTATTTCTGTCTTTGTCCAGATTTCCTGCACTGAAAGGTTCGGAGGTATGTTGCACATCCTTACACATCTGATTAATGTCCCAAATCACATTATATAAAACAGTCTCATACCTTTGCACATAGATTTCCACAGAATCTGAAACATTTTATCCCATTTTTCACCTGTTGCAGTTTTACTTCCTCCATGGTTTCCATAAATTATATTTCTACTCATATATTTTACCATATTTTTAATTATTTTTCCATCAGTTCCTAAAAGGCATCTGTTTGCTTCAATACTATAAATATATGTTTGTAGATTTCTCCCTTTAGTTCATACCCCTGCACAACACATAGGCCTACCTCCTTTGCTTTATAATTCATTAAGGGACAACACAATCCAGCACTGAGAAAACATACACTATTCAACAGATCTTGATATTTTCTGCAATACAAATGCTCTTGCATCATTGTAAGTGTTACTGTTATTATTTCTGAATTTGTTATACCATCAAATGGCTCAATGGACATAGCTCTCAACTGAATCAGGGACAAACCTCATCAGAATGAGGGACAGATCCAGAAATAATAAGGTATGCTATTTAAAATGTTACTACTATTATATGGAGATGTTAACAAAATAAGAGTGTGAAAAGTAATATGCATTTTCTGAAGTAAAAGATTACACCTCTAATTATTGTCACTATTTACTTAAGTATAATTCTCCACCTTTTCTCCAAAGGTCACCAGTGTTACAAGAGATTAAGATGGACAGAGCTACAATCTGAGTCAAAATCAGGGGACATTTCTGAAAATCAGGGAGAGTTGGGAAATATGCCTATAGAGGCTACCATACTGCCTCTGGTTTCCACCTCCATTTACTGTAATAGTATCCCCCACTGACTTATACTGACTTATACTGAGAGTACTTTGATTTCCTATTGTACTGACTATCACTGGAAAAAGTGTCTGTCTTTAGCAATGAGGTTCTTTGATTTTCATCAGTGGCTATAAGAACCAGGTATAAAATTATACCCAATGCCAATTAATTAATTAATCTATGACAGACATGAGCTAGATGATCCACACTAGTGACCTCTAAATATGTGAGGGGCAGTTGGCCTTAAGAATGTATGGCAGATTAGCACTACAGCATCTGGCCAGCAGCTACCACATCCAAATAAGCTGTACAATGAACAACTGCAGAGCAGAATTATAATTATTAGCTTCCCATGATTTTACCCACTGCTGTCGGCCCAGAGTCTTCTAATGTAACCTTACCTTTCGTAATTGAGGCTTGGCTAAACCTATTTTGCATGCATACATATACACATCACAAATTCACACTCCGCTTAAACACACACACACACACACACACACACACACACACACACACACACACACACACACCCACACACTGTTTCCCAGGAGGGGCTAACAATATCTTCCTAGCATCAGAACCCCCCCCTTCCTGTCTTTACAGTAATACTGCCTTAACGAGATCAATCCAACACAACAATTTCACAATTAAAGTCCACTCTTAAAATTAACCAGATGTAAACATAACTATTTGGTATGGATGGCTAAAATAGCCACTCTTTGAAATGCAGATGCCAGTAGTTAATATCACCACTTCCACGTCACCAACCACACATTTTTAAAAATAAAATAATAACATTCTTTACTGACATGAAATAAAACTAAGTAATGTACTTTGTAAGATTAAATATGAAGTGCTTAAACACTTACACAGACAGATATCATAGGATCACAGGATCATAGGAAGTTATTAAACTGTTGGCCCTGACACCCTTATAAGCCTAGCCAAGAGTTTAGCCCATGTTTAGCCAAGTCAGCACTTGATGCCCGAATCCCAGGGATGTATTTTCTGTTTCCCATCCAGTTATCTAGGTTGTGCTTAAAAAGGGGTGCTCTGCTTGACATTGAGAAGGAGTCTATACCACAGGTGGGGGAGTCTCTGGGACACAAATCTGTCCAGCCAACAAGTCCTATTGATGTCACAGACTAGGTTGAGGCTGTGCATGTGGGTTACTCAAGTGGAGCTTGATTTGCATATATGCAGCAGTCCCATCAAGGTGGGGTCCAAGATCGCCTTGTATTCCAGACAGAGGTCACCTCTGAGTAGTCTGTATAAAACTGAGTAGAGGGATAGGGCTCTTAGCCTATCTGTATATGGCATATTTTTGAGGCCATGGATTCTTCTGATGAGGAACCTCTGTGGTCTCTTCAGCTGCTGCATGTGTTTTGTGAGGTACATGCCGAACAGGGTGTTGTGCTCAACAATGGGCCTTATAAGGGAAGAATACAGGGATGTTATAACCTCCTTGTCCCTGGATGAGATGCCCTTTCTTATGAGGGGTCCGGTATTCCTGATTCCATACATCTATATAAATGCTCGTATAGTGCTTTGGTAAAGCTTTTGATACTGGACTGGTGCCATTTCCTAGAGAGGCGAGGGATCTGTGAAGCTGTTTATACCATCCCTCAGGAGGCTGTAATCAGCTTTGGAGAAGTTTTTTTGCTTGATCCTAGCTAGATGGAAGTCGGGGGAGATGGTGACTTCGAAAGTGACTGCTTTATGGCTGGATCTTACCAGGGAGGATGATACTGCATGATAAAACAATTGACTTTAACAGACAGATTGTATTTAGAATAACACTGTCAACTATTTAATCCTGTTACTGTCACTAGCCGGTGATTTTCTGAAATCAATATCAGAAATTTAGAAGCCCTTAGCCTTCATAACACTGTAATAAACTTCAGAAATGAGTAATTAATCCAAGCATGTCATCTGTGCATAAACCAGAAGGGAACGACTAACTACTTACTCTCAACAAATGCACAGCCAAGAGCCCACGATCCTGCATTTCTTGTTTTGTTTATAATTCAGACTGTAAGCTTCCTGTCTGCACAGTTACACAGCTCTGTAAGAAGGGTAATCCAACTAAGATGCAATAGCTTTAGATGGGAATTAGAATTAAATTCTGTAGATGTGTACAAGTGGCAGTTTCAGTTTCTAAACCTTCCTGCAACTCTACTAAACAAAAATGAAAGTTGCAGACTCTACATTTACATGCTTTACACGCTGCAAAACTTATAGAAGCAGCAACAAGTTTCACATATTTTTTTTTTACTTTTTTCTGAAACGTAATTACATTTAACTCACTTCAGTCCAGTTTTTCTTGCATTTCACATTTTACTGCATCTTTAGTAAGAGTCAGCTGCAAATTTCGTAAGGCAGTTCTAGTTAGAGTTGAATGGTAAGCTTGGAAGTCCAGTTATTTAGTGCATTTATTTAGACTCAGAAGGTTAGCTCTAACTTCCAAGGCATATTTTCTAGCTAGTTTGTGAAGTCAGCCATACATGAATGATAAAGTCCAATTGCATTCAGTGTTTTAATTTAAAACATTTATTGACCTGTACCAAAAATCAGGGTCTATAAAAAGTTTTAATACTAGGTAAGTGATCTGTCTAATTGCTTTATTATCTTGAAGTTGTAGAATTCAAAGCCTGTTTCCTGACAGATGATGAGGCAAACAACAGAAGGAAATCATGTGAAATGTCACAGTCTTACTGATTTTTAATGACAGAAATAAGTGGGAATACTGCTTAAATTATATTTTCTTTTTTAATTTCTTCAAGTCTTTTGGGTTTCTAATACTATGACAGGAATGGACCCCATTCCTAAGTCAAAGTACGATTAAAGTTCATGAAATTAGTATTGTTTCACTCTTTGATGTCAGCCAGAAGTGCTCTTCACAGCACCCACAATGTGCGCAGTAATGACTCTTTCTGCAATTCATATAGGGTTACATGTATTGGCAACGGGTCTACCTGACAACACCGATGCACTAAAACACCGACAACGAACTCACCAACACCACAAAACCAAAAGTTCAGAAACACGAAATGTCACATACCTGACAAACCACAATCCCGACAGTCAACAAATAAAACAAATCCCCTGTCCAAAAAGCACACACACAACACAAGCACACCAAAAACCTTACAAACCTACACTGAACCTTACATACACAACTATCTATGCACTAACCTTAACCCAAACCCTAACCCTAAGGTCTGTCACTATCGCACACTCACCTAACTCGCACCCTAACCCTAACTCATTTAACCCGCCTCTATCCTTAACGTCTGTCACTATCGCACACTCACCTGACCTGCACCCTAACCCTAACTCACTTAACCCGCCCCTACCCCTACAAACCATCGCTATCGCGCACTTACCTTACCCGCACCCTAACCCTGACGTCTGTCAGTGCCGCATACTTACCCACTAGCGCTAGTTTGACATGGTGTTCTCAGCATCGGGATTCTCAACTGTCGGTCATCTTCATTGTCGATCTTCTGGTGTTGGTCTTCTCGTCATCGGCATTTCAAGCTTTTAGCATTATCAGGTAGACCCATTGGCACCATATCTAAATAAGATTGTAGACTCTTCTTTATAAGACCTGTTGCTCCTGTAAGTTAGGACAGGAAGAGCAAATTGCTCAATAGCTTGGATTTTGTTCCTAGATGTCAGTGCTGTTTTCAGAATTAATTTAAGTTTTCTGAAGTACTCCTTACTAAGTTTTATTCACATTTGTTTGTGTTTTATTGTTGATCCTTCATCAATTCCCAGATATTTATACACTCCTTCTTGCTCCAGTTCTTTTATATCACATTCTTGTCCCAGACTGATGTTTTCTTGGTGCTGCAGTTTATCTGCTTTAAAGGTTGCTTTTGCACATTTATTAAGACCAAATGACAATCTTATATCATCTGAAAAAGTTTGACAACTTGCAGTTGTGCTTTCAGTTCCTCATCTGATGAGCTAGACAGTTTTAAATCATTGACAAAGAGAAGATGAGAAGTCTTTACACTTTGTAGTTTTCTAGGAGCCAGATTATAGCCATGGCCTAAGCTGTTAAGTAGACAGCTTAATGGGTTAAGGACAAGGCAGAACAGTAGTGTGACAAAGAGTCACCCTGGAATATCCCCTTTGAATTTTTATCCCTGGGATAATAATTTGTGCTTTATCATGGCTTAATTGCAAAGTGGTCTCTCACTGCTTCATGGTCACTGTGATGTAGTCGATTAGTGTAGGGTGTATCTTATACATTTTTAAGCAGTCTTTTATCCATGAATGTGGGATACTATCAAATGTTTTTTGTAGTCAATCCATGCCATACTTAGATTCTCACCCTTTTTACAGTTCTCCACTATGAGTTTATTTAACAACAAATGATCCTTTGTTCCATATGATTTTCTTTTACTGCCCTTTTGTTCTACTGCCATAATTGAGTTTTCTTCTTCTTCTTTCAGCTTTTCCTGGTTAGGGGTTGCCACAGCGGATCACCTGTCCGCTCATGATTGGCAGTGGAGTTTTACAGTGTCGAGTTGCCAGCTCAGCGCCCAACCTTCCACAGAAGGCACACACACACACACACACACACACACACACACACACACACACACACACACACACACACACACACACACACTGTCACACACACACACACACACTCACAAACTCACACCTAGGGCCAATTTAGAGTGTCCAATCCACCTACAGCATGTCTTTGGGATGTGGGAGGAAACCGGAGCACCCAGAGGAAACCCACGTGTCCACAGGGAGGATATGCAGACTCCGCACAGAAGGCACCCCAGCCGAGGATCGAACCGGAGAACCTCTTGCTGTTCTTCTAAATGACTATAAACTCTGTCAGCATCAATTTGCATGTATAGCTAATATGTCGTCGGAAGGCAATTTATTGGTCTATAATTTTTAGGGTAGCTTGCAAGTTCACTCTTAAGTAGGAGCATTGTTTTTCCTGTTGTTAACCAGGTTGGTGTCTGTTTGGGGTGCGCATACAAATAGTTCTTACTCATTGCTAAATCTTTGTGCAAAAATGTTAATACTTTCAGCCAAAAGCTAGGTAGTGCATCTGGGCCTGGGTTTTTCCATTTAGAGGCTTTTCTTAACTTTGTTTCAATCTCTCTGACTGTTACTCCATCCCATTTCATATCCTGTACATTTAAACCTCTTATTCTTTCCTTAACTTCTATCCATTTAGCATCTTTGTTATGTTCCACAGGATCTTCATAGATACTTCTCCAAAATGTATCTATTTCTTCTTTTTTTGCCAGTCTTTCAATTCCTTTTACCTTATTTCCCAGTTCTCTATAAATCTTTTTTGGGTCATCAATAAATTGCTTATTTTGTACTTTTCCTTTACATTTAACTTCATATATTCTAAGTTTTTCCACCTGTGCTGAAATTTTAAGTTTGTTATTTGCGATAGTGCATGATAGATCCTGGTCTGTTCTAATACTGCGCATTGCTTTTATCACATCTATCTTTCTTAGTATTTTTGTTGATCTGTTCCCTCTTCTATAGTCTTCTAATAGTGACACTTCTTGTCTTAACTGCTTTATAGTTTTCTCTATTTGATATTTCCATGATGGTGTTCGATTTCTCCCCTTCCTTTCCCTTACTACCCTGTGTTCTTGTGGTAGAACGTTATCAGTTATTAATTTAGCTGCACAGTAATATATCCTGTTTACTTCTGTTATACCGGATGGCTCCCTATGAACAGTCCTAATTACTGTGTTCATTTGTTTTAAAAGACTTCTGACTTTTTGGGTTTTATTAACCTTATGCAGTCAATTTCTTTCATTGATCTTGATATATCTGTCTATGTCTATTAAATCAAGCCACTCTTCTCTTAGCTCATTTTCTTCCAAACTGAGGGCACATCCCTTGTTTTCCAATTCCTGCAGGCATTCTATAGAAGATTCTATAGCATCTTCCTGTGGCACATTCTTTTCAATTTCATCCTGTGCCATCCATTGGGCTATCATATGGGAACTCACTGGCCTATCACTCCTCACCATTGACTGCATCAGAGTTTCCACAGTTTCCTGTTCCTTCCCTTGCTGTCTAGCTTCAAGTGAATGTTTATACTAGTTTCCTATGGAAGGCTCCAAATTATCTTCATATGGTACCTTACCAATTACTTCCTGTTCCACTGGTTTCCCCATGATTTGGATATCCATTACTGTATTCTGTTGTGGTGATTTCTGAATTAGATTTTCTACACTGAATCTTTCACTTTGCAGGTACTCCATGACCTCAGTTTTCTATTTCTTTAACTTCTCCATTACTAATCTTCTTATCTACTTTCCTCTTTGTCTTCTTATTTTTTGTATTGTAAAGTTTTCTATGTCCAGATTCATTTGCCTGCATTTCTCTCCAAATATCTTTGGTGCTGTTCTTTTTGTATTGGTTAGTTTTGCTTTCTCCTTTGCATACATATTATACCATATTAATTCTATTTTTCTTTCCCATGCCCATATTTCTTCTTCAGATGTCTCCTGATCTTCCTGTTTCTCCCTACTTTGGGGACTCACTCCATCCTGCTGTGATGTAACTTGTGTTAGACCTTCTACATTAAATCCTTCACTTTGCAGGCTCTCCATAACTTCAATTTCTATATTGTTAACTTCTACTTCACTAATCTTCTTTTCTACGTTCCATCTTTGTGATTTTATTTTTTATTGTGAAATTTTCCATATCCGGATGCCCTTGCCTTTATTTCTCTTTGAATATCTTTGGGGCTGCCTTCTTTACATTGATTAATTTGTCTTTCTCCTCTGCAGAAATATTGCACCATATCAAATATTTCTTTTTTATACTTTTTAAATATCTCTTGGTTTTGTTCTTTATATTTTTGTACTTCCTCAGATGCTTCTTTTTCCAAACAGATCAACGTTTCTTGATCTACATACTGTTTTTGACAAATCTGTTGTATTAATGAACACAAATTTTCATTTGAAGCTTCTGACAGTTTTTCTTGTGGAAGTATTTTTCTTTCCTCTAATTTCTCTCTTAATCATTTTCTATATCTTGTGTCTGGAAATTCTGGGCTTTTTGCATAATAGTAACAATACATAATTTCTTTCTTATCCTCAATAATCCACTTTATCATCTATGGCTCTTCTTTGGCCTATCAGTTTTTGTGATTTTTGTGGACTGCTACTTCTTTCTACAACAGAGGGCCCATCCTTCCCCTGGGTCTGGCCTGGCCCCATTGTAGTAATGTTTCTGTATTTTGAGGATTCTACACTGTCATCTTTTCCAGTCCTGGCACCAGTGCACCTACCAGGATTGGGCACTTTTTTATCCTGGGTCTTGTGCACCCAGCTATCTTTTTTAGTTTTTGACCTACTTCTGTCCATAATATATGCTATATAAATACAGTCTATATATCAGTGTCGTCTTGGTGAGATTTTGTGAAAAACAGGGTCCACCTTGTGAAGGTACTCACCAAGACTTGAGGATGAATTCAATTTCAGCACTACTACTCTCTTTTGCTTGCTAACTTTTCATCTCTCCATTTGGACCTTTTTTCTTTCATGTGATATTCTTAATGTTGGATTAAAAGGACAGAAAATCCCTTTTTGAAGAGAAAATCTGGAAATCAAGGTACAATTGTCCTTTAATTGCTTATTTATTGATTGACATTTGATTACTGGAAAAGTCCTACTGGATATGAGCCCATTTTCACTGGAAACCTGGGTGCCAAAGTATTACAAAATATTTTAAGAACAATAATTTTACAATCTTCAAAAATAATACAAAAACATTTATGGTTTAAATAATTATATCAAATTAGATATAATATAAAAACAATGGTTAAGATTCGATACACATTATATGACAATGATTTAATATTTAGAAAAATGTTAACCAGTTCATAGAGAAATTAAAGGTGAGTTAGTATAATACATACAGGAATTGCAGTATGAAGTAAGAGAAAATCAGGCTTATGGTATGTTTAGAGAGAAATCCAGAAGAGAAAAACTGACAAAAGTAAGGAAATGAGTGAAGAAAGGAAAGCAAGGAGGTGTAAGCTATGAATAGGTACTTGTTCACATTTAGGGATATAGTTTATCCTGGTGTTGAGCAAAGATAGAACCAGCTTTTGGCTAGGAAGTCTTTTAAAATGGTTTTAAAGGATGGCAGGGAGGGTATTGACCTAATGGATACAGGTAAAGAGTTCCAAGCCTTAGCATCATTTTACAAGTATAGACAATTCCCAGCAGATTTGATAGATTTGTGGCCAGACAGGAGTTTTTGGTCATTGGATCATAATGACCAACTGGGAACATATTTGTGAAGAATGTTATTTTGTGCTGGACAAGCAGATGTACATTGTATAATTTTATAGGTGGTAAGAAGATGTGTATATGTTAGTTGATGGGGTACTTCTAACTGATTTAGGCTTTTTAGTGCTATAAAGTGGTGAGTCCTAAAAAGAGTATTCGCTGCAAATTTAGTAACTTTCTTATAGCATTGTTCAAGTTTTTATTTTTGTGATACTTGAAAGTTAATAAGGATGGGGTCACCATAAAAAAGTGTGAGTAGGAGATAAGTAGTGTAGTTTTAGTTGCTTTGCTGAGAAAGTTTTGGGTTCTGTAAAGCATCCATAGTTTTTGATGAGTTTTTCACATGCGATTTATTATATGCAAGATGAATTTAAGATTATCGTCCTCTATCATCCCTAATAATTTGCTATGAGAACTGACTTCAGTGGTTGTATTATCTAGAGATAGGACTTTAATTTTTTTTTTTTTTCACGAGAGAGGGATTTGGGGAAAAGTAGAAGTTTATTTACATTTTTTAGGGTTGAGTATGAGTTATGAGTTAAAAAGCTATGTTTCAATGGCTGTTAAAGCTTCTGGAGTAATTTTTTTCAGGTGTGCCATGTTATCAGATGTGCTAATGAGTGTGGAGTCATCTGTGTACTGGATTAGGGAGGCCTGTTGTGTGGATGTGTGGAGGGTGTTGGTGAGAATGTTAAACAGGAGGGGACCAAGGATAGAGCCTTGTGATATACCAGTGGTGACTGGGAGGTAAGGAGAGAGCATAGAGTGCAATTTTATTGACTGATACCTATTGGATAGGGAGCTTTTGAACCATAGAATGCTGGACTGAGATGGACCTAGTGAGGATATTTGAAGCAGAAATTTGGTCTGACAACCTGTCTAGGAAGTTTTAGACAGACAAGTCTAGAAATACGGAGGAGACTAGTTTGCCATTATCTCTAACTTTACTGACAGTACCTATATAGGTTAGAAGTGCAGTGTTAGTACTATGGGAAGGATGGCAGCCATGTTATGTGCAGGATAGGAGTTCTTCCTGCAGGATATAGTTGAGCAATTGTTTTTGAATACATTTTTCAAGTATTTTGGAGAAGGGGCATAAGACTGCTACAGGTCTAAAGTTAGTAATGTGTACTGAATTTCTTCCTTTGTGCAAAGGGATAATGTGTGACATTTTTCCCGAGAGAGAGTGAATGTGGGGTTCCTGAACTGACTTATTTAGAAGGGCTGAAACAGGACAGCTGAAGTAGAGCATGGTTTGGATTTGTTGAAGAGTCATTTTATATAAGATGTGGGCACAGGTTTGAATGTAAAAGTGAATGTGGTGATACGTGGCTGTTGGCAGGGTTAGGATTAGATGTTGAGGAATCCTTGGTTAGAGATACTATACTGTTTATATAATAAGAGTTGAACTGTATTGTGGTTTTAAGTGGTGAGTTATTAAGAGAGAGGTTAGGGTTGAATCTTTGGTTGGGATGCAAGATTTCTTTAATGGCTGTCCAAAATGTTTTAGGTTTGTATTTAGTAGTAATATGAAAATTATTATAGTATACCATTTTTGTCTTTGTTTATTTGCTTTTTAGTATGACTGCAAAGTTTTCTGAAATTTTTAAGATATTGAGGTGTTTCATATTTTTCCCATTCTTTCCATGCTTTTTCTCTATCCTGCATTACCATTCTGCTCTTGTTTGATAGCCAAATTGCATTATTTGTTTATAGTCTCTTCTGTCTAAGAGGTGCAAGGCTATTCAGGATACTCAAGAAAGTTGTATTGAATTCATTTACAGCATCACCTAAGGAAAGAGTTATTTATAACAATTGTTGTAAAGCTATCCCTCATGTAAACTCCTGGATATTAGTATCCAGCTTAAACTTACTAAATGCAGCATTGTGATAAAATGCCTTACAGCTCTTGGTTTTCCAGTTCATTTCCAACCTGGAGTGCATTATGTATGGAATATGCATGTCATTCCTCTATCCCCATACATTTTACTGTCTTCTGATTTCCTCCCACATTCCAAAGATTTACTTTATATGAATTGATGATCCCTGAATTACTTCATAGGCAGGTAATAGTGTGCAATATATTATATATACTTTGTAAAAGACTGGCATCCAAATCCAGGACTGGGTCACTACTTTACACCCACTGAGCTCTGAGATATGTTCTAAGACCTCCACAAATGTAAAGAGGATAATGCAGGTAATGGTGAGTGAATGAATGAATGAATAAATGAATGAATAATATAGCTTACCTTTTCTCTTCAGGATATAGTTCTGTATTTATTGTGACAAACATCTCCCAAACATCCTATAATTTAAAATGTTTGTACACAAAGGCAATAATGTTTTTTCAACATCCTCGCTATTATGCCACAATTTTAATTTCAGTACTTTTTCATAAACTATATTGTATTATTATTTAGCACATTTTCTTCCCAACTTCTCCCACTGTACTCTACATTTCTGCCTTAACACACTCCCCAGTGCTGTTTCTTTTTTGTTCTGCACAAGTTCCCGCACTAACCATATGTTAAAAAGTATTTTATAACTACTTGCTGCATCATATATAAACCCAATTTTCTTCAGTTTTGTACAAAGCTCCTTCTTCTTATAGGGTTGCCCCATATCATCTATGAAATATTCATTACATACTTTTCTGAATAACTTGTCATTGTAAACATTTCTGCCACATAAGCACTAATATGTAACAAAATAAATAGATATGATAAACTTTTTCTTTAAAGCTAGAATACATTTATTTCAGTTTCCCTCGCTTTTAGCATTACTTTCTTCCAGGTCTCCATATCTGTCTACTTTATTTAAAATATAACTCTGAGTCCCTCAATATTCTGTCTTGGCCACATCTCCTGCTTTTTTGTTCTTTTCAAATCCTTGCTAATTTATGTTCAGCCCTAATGCCTTCAGTTTTGTTTGCACATTTTCGTTAGTTTAAGCCATACACTTCATATCCATAACAAGTAACAGCATACCTTCTGCATATGTGATAATTACCAGGAAAAACTCTCCCTCCCTTCTCCTTCATTCCCATCCTTTTTCTGTTCTCTCATACTTTCCAACATTGTCTTTTTTCTTGAATTACATTCAATCACCATACTTTTATTTTTTAACATTTCGTATTTATCTTTGCACTTGTAATCATGAAGTCCCTATAATCAACCCCACAAATGTTTAAATAAGGTTTGACAGCTAATATTTTCAAATGCTTTATCCACAGAAGTACCCTTATGTACTTACTTCTGCTATAACACCCCACCCCAAAACTTGGTTAAAATCAGCATTTTATAGTCTGTGTTTACCAATGTGACTGCAGGTCAACCAGCTAAGGATTTATATTCCTTTAGTCTAAGAAAAAAAAACTTCAACATCTTACTTCTTCTACTCCATCACCTAGCCATGCATTTCAAACAATTACTTCTACTTCCCATTATCCAACAAGTTTATTTTTTCACCATTTCTCATACTGATTCATAGTCTTTTTTTAAAGCAAATACACTGTCTTTAAAATGCATTGCATCATTTCTCAGTAATGATTGCATTGTTCACTTTCTTTTCACTGTTAAATTATAACAACACTAATGTCTAATGCCTTATTGATGCTACTCAAATCAATATTCCATTGTTGTATACACTACACATCTACATTTGTATTTTGATCCTTATACATCTATTTGATTATTTCTTTTGTATAATTTTCAAGCAACCTATTTATGTAAATCTTGTAAATCATCCTGAAAGAAATTGATTATGTTCTGTTTTATGTACAACCTGGAGCTTTTCTCCCCAGGCCTCCACTGAAAATGGGCTTTGCCTTGCCCATTGGACTCTCCCAGTAATCAAATGCCAATAAAATAACAAAATAAATAAATAAACAAGAAATTCTTTGCAGCAATTATTTTCTTTTTCAGTGTTCACCAGACTTTTTCCACTAAATCACTATTCTGAAAACATATGTTGTATGATGTTTCACTTCTGTCATACATTAACAGTTGTACATCCTCATTAGAAAAGCCCAAAGGCTCAACAAGCTTGTGCCAACGTGCCTTTCAGTTGGAAGATCTCACTTTTCTCAAGTACTTGAAATGGCTTTAAACTGGTAAAATGTAAAACAAAAACTTACCTTACAATCAAAAGAAAAATGGATCCCACTACAACTACTACAAAACTCCAAACAAGTGTTTCTGCAAAGAGGAACCACATATCTAAATCCCACACTGAATTATTCTAACCACAAGGCCACATCACTTTGGAGAAAGTCAGTAAAAGAATATTTGTTACAAAATTGTTTTAGCAGAATCTATGTTCCATAAAATCCATTCAAAAAAGCTCACTTCATAATGAAACAGTTAAAAAAAAGTTAAAAATGCTCCCCTCATATAAAATGTACCTTGCTCTTCACTCAGGCTCCCAAACCTCTCCTTTATATTAAAAAAAAAAAAAGATTTGTCAGACTTTATTTGAAAACAATCTGCTCCCTGAACTTCTGTTCCTGCTGTCAACTTATCTGGTACCTCACTACTTTCTTTAGCTATAGCATTATAAAACTGCACTCCTTCTTACTGTAAATTTTTCCTGTATTTGAAGTACTTTTCATACCATTATCCAAACTTTTTACTTCAGTTTATTTTACTGCTAGCATCATGATCCATCATATGGACCATAACAATTCAGATTTATCTGCCAGCAAGTATCAGACCTCATATTTTTCAGAACCGCATTAGGTAAACATTTGTCAATAATTCATTAAAGCAGTTTTATCCAAACCCACTCTCCAAACAGATGGCTGGCACTCCTTTCACCTTTTTGAACTCCTGGCTTCCTGAAGTGCTTGATTTAAAAGAGGGACTATCAAATGGAATAGAGAGAGCTCACAGAGCCATAGGAAAATCTATCTCCTCTTCTCCAAATGCACCACCAAGA
Organism: Protopterus annectens; assembly: GCF_019279795.1. Taxonomy (NCBI): domain Eukaryota; kingdom Metazoa; phylum Chordata; order Ceratodontiformes; family Protopteridae; genus Protopterus; species Protopterus annectens. The sequence goes on along the minus strand of NC_056741.1, from coordinate 331,633,171 downwards.
TCAATTGTGGTAAAGGTTCTTTCTTTTTTGGATAAGGAACTCATACTAAAATCAGCCTGGAGGAAAAGTCCCATTATATATAAACAGAGTCAGATTAGATTTGACAATGACTACTCTGCAAAAGTGTTAGAATTAAGGAAAAAAACAGGGCGATTAGTGAAACTTCTCAAGAAAAATAAAATAAAAGCGCAAATGGTTTATCCAGCTAATATCAGAATTCTTTATTCAAATGACTTGAAAACTTTTAATAACGGCAAAGAAACTACCACCTTCATCAAGAATAACAGTATCATCACAATTCCTGAAGAAATGGACTGGTCTGTTTCAACCAATCTGAAAAGATCCCAAGAGAAAAATACTTGGCCTGATATAAGGAAAAAAGAAACAAAGAACTGATTCTAAAACCATGTAGTCTTCCAAATCTCTCAAAGAGTCAACAAAGATATAGTCTGCTGGACTTTATTTCAAAAAGTATGTATTTTGTTTATTACATTATATATTTACTCTGAGACCTTTATGCTTGTACTTAAACTTATACTTACTATATCTATCACAAGTCTGGTATTTATTCCTGACAAGGAAATGTGCTTATATAATTAATGTGACTCTTAGAAACATTTCCTTGCATAGCAAATTAGGAAAACCAGGCTCAAATGACACTTACCACATCTTTTTTTTTTTTTTTTTTATTAACCACATATTAGAAAACAAAGTGAACATCGTCTCAAATGTATACTTAGAACATTGTTTCATCAACTCATACACTCAAAGAGATACTTTTATTATAATTGCTTTAGTTCATTTATAAACCAACACTCAGTACTATAAAATGTTTTAAATTATAGTATCTGATTTAAAATACTACATTATATTACCTCTTTCATGATTTGATTATTTACTATTCACTTCAAGCAATGTATAAAATTAATTCTGATTATCATAATTTGATTGTTGATATTCATTTCTATCTAAAAACTAATCTTTCTTTGGTATAAGGCATTGTTAATTAATGGAAAACGTTAATATTTCATATTTTAATGGCTTTCTATATATGCATATGCACACATCTTTTTTTAAATTCTTGAGCGCTCACAAACAACCTAGCGCTACTTCCCACACTCAATATACAATGGCACCAATTCTTTAAAATAGTAATACACTCCAGCATCATTGTATTAATGTCGGGAGGAACAACTCATTTTCTGTGATGCACACTCAAGATTCTACATACTATTCTAGTTCTCTTCTCAAATTACAGCTGCAGTTGCTTAGACTCGATGGAAGAGCTTACAATTTTCTAAGGCACACCAGATTAGAGACAGAAACCCTTAGGCTTTCTCACAATCTCTTGCCTTTTGAGTGCTGTATTTAGTGTGCCGGTACTGATATATACGTCCTTGAAATCATTCAACTCGCACAATAAGGGTATTTTTGTGTGATTTTTGTATTGGCTTGAGCAGGATACTGGTGAGAATGGGTTTTTAGTTTGGGCACTCATATTGGGTGTATCAAAAAGCAAAGAGGCGGTTGGAAATGATTTTAGAGCTTCTTAACCTGCAGATAATGCAGTTATTGTGCTGAAACATCCTCTAGCCATCTTGTTAGTCAGATGAATGCTCGAGTATCATCGTAGTTGAATCTCTGAGTGGGTTGAAAGGGAGGGGAAGCATTCAGTTATACATATACTTTCCATCATTTGTATTTAGTAAAAGGACTTAATAAAATAAAAAAAAGCAATCTGTTAAGCAGATTCATTTCACGTATTTATGTGGTTAGTTCTGAGACAACCTTAAAGGGAAAGTACACATTAGACAACCTAAACCCTATACCTATGAGACTATACGCTTTATCTAGTTGCTCAGTACTATGTCTTATTAATAGACTTTAAAAAGAATTATTGTTTTTTAACAATGTTTAATATAAAGCATTATAGTTTTTATTTTAGATACTAAAGTTCATTAATTTAACATTTTAACATTCTATTCAGACAGTTCACAGGCTCTACATGTGTGATATATAGTCCAGAGCAAACAAAGAAGATAAAAATTTTGCTTCGTCTCATCTTTAAAGATACCTCTGCCTAAACACTATACAATATCTTTGGCCTTCTCATATCCTGCCCATTACAAGTCTATATAGACAAAATGCGTAACATGTTCCTTTCTTTAGAAATCATACCCTTTCCTTTACAGACTTATCAGTGTTTTCTGTTACTTTTAAGATTTTCCTTTGAGTCCATGTCTATTATATATAACAGTTCATATTTGATTTGACTAGTATAACAAGAATGTAGTACCCAAGCAGAAAATGATCTTAAACTAAGTTAAGAACAATGATTGTCAGGAATGATTCATAGTGATGACTTCTTAATATTATTCTTAATATTAACTCTCTCCTATACCTTTCATACACCATAGTACTATGCTATATAATGAAAGTGAGCCACCTCTATACATGCTAAGAGGATTCATTCATGGCAGTACAAAAGTCACTGTAGACAGAATAAGCAACATCATTACCCCTGCAAGCATGCTGTTCTGAGATATTTACTGTATATTGCACCTGGTAATTACAGAATACTGTAGGTAAAATCAGGTTGCCAATATAGAGTATGCAAAATGTTATATAACATACTATGTCATCTGCAAACACACAGTGAGCCCCCTGCAGAGTATATACATATCCACTGACAGCTAGGTTACTTCAAATTTTGGCATTTGTTGCTTGTCATGCATTTTTACAAGAGTTAAAAATCCTAGTAGTGAAGTAATTTATTAGCTCTATTTTTATATGCTCAGTTTTTAGCAAAAAATACGTTATGCCTTCTATATAATCGCTTTCAAAAATGTTGCTGGAAATATATTAGCTAATACATAAGATTTTAATATTTATTTTTGGTGCTCACCAAACTTGATATCTAGAGTATATTAATGGTGCATTCTTGCTGTGCACCTCCGTTCTCTCTTGGAATCGGTTTCATGAAGACAGAGAGTGTTGAAAGTTAATCTCTGTACATTTGGTAGTTGTTTTACTATTTAAACAAGTGACATAGCACTATGTAGCTAGAGATTGTTCAAAGGATATGTGAGAACTTGGATTGCACTAATTTGTTAGAGTACAGAGAGAGTTAAAATTAATAAAGTGAACACTGTCTCTAAATCTGGCTCTGGCAAGTATAACCTAATAGAGACATATATATGCACCTAAATAGCCTTCTAAATGCATTTATGAACTTATTTATAACACAGAAAAAATGAGTCATTTCTTATTATCTAATTATTTCATAGTTTCTTTTCTCTTAAACTCTGAGATAATATTCGTATAAGTATATTGTATGATGCCACTGAACAATGTCTCTGGGAAACAGTGTGTGATATAAAATATGTAACGCAGTATGTTTATATACATATCTTTCTGAATGTATATTGGAAAAGTAAGGCAAGTTGAAAATGTTTAATATTGTAGAACTGTTTTACTTTTATGAATCCAAGTTTTACAGAACTCTGTCAACATGAATCAGTATCAAGCTACAAATAGTTCCCTTCACTGACACTACTAAACATAGGTTTCTATGCTTCTTACAAATAGTTCCCTTCACAGACACTACCAAATATAGGTTTCTACGCTTCTCATTCTTCATTTCAATGAACTTACTTTATTTATAATAACAAAATTTACAAATGATAACAATCTTTGGTTTTTACACTTTAATTATCAGCTTATTATTATAAGATTTATGGTTTGGGGAACTTGAGTCCGGATTTGTATTTATAGTTATTTGGAAACACAGAAAAATAATTTTCGTAAGACATATTAATATTCATGTGTGTGCTGCTTTTGTATTAGTTTCTCAATTCTCAATATCTATGCAATTATTGAATATCAAATGATATTGTATAATTGAAGAAAGAGTTATATTACTTAATACTTCTGAATAATATTAACATAGTGGTAATTTCTCTTCTGCGAAATATAGTTTAATAGCACTTGACATAGATCTATTCACTTCACTCTATATTATAATAGGAACTATTTATCTGTGATAAACTTCTCTCGTTTAATTAATAGTAATTATTTTTCCTTTCACTACTCACATAATTATATTATTAATTTGTTTGATTTGTGTTTTTCTTATCTCCAGAATTTATAAACTTGAGCTCTTGTAACATCCACTTTTCTTTAATTTTTATCTAGATATGAAGGTTAATCTGGTTGAACAGTTTTGTTTTTTCCAGATTACAAGTGTTTTTCACTCCATATTTGTTTGAAGGACTTTTAGAGTCATTGCTTACATATTTGTATGTAATATTTCTCTTTACTCACCTTCCATTTCCTTTTTGCCCTCAATATTTGTTAAATTTATATTTTTCTTCAGGAAACATAAATCTGACACTTAAATATAATTCCTGCAAGAATATTACACAGATTTTGACTGACACCCTTGTCTACTACAAATACATTTTAAACTTAAACAAACAAGATGGATTTAACTCTACTTTCTTTAAACATTAATGGATTAAATAATCTAAGGAAAAGGTCCAATCTACTAAGGTATCTAAAACTAAATAAAGCACAAGTGATATTCCTTCAGGAAACTCACTTTAAAACTAATGATAAGTATATATGGAATCCAAATGAATATTTAAAACTATCTAATTATTCCTATAATAAAAAAACTAGAGGAGTTTTAATACTATGGAAAAAACTGTTAGTAACCTTCAAATAATCTATAATTATGAAGATAAAGATGGACTTTTAGCTATTGTAATATTAACATTTAGTAATAGAACCTGGACACTAGTAAACTTATCTTGATTTCCTGGCAGTGGAGTGGGGACAATCAAAAACACATAGACCATATTAATAGAGTATCCACAGGTAATCTGATAATAGGAGGTGACTTTAACTGTATTTTAGACAACTCTGAGATTAGTAACAAAAGACCTGTTCGATCTACCCCCATAGGGAAATCTCTTAAGAAATTGACTGAGAATTTAAACCTAACTGATACATTTAGTTTCAGAAATAACAACTCTTTATTATTCTCAGATAGTGACCACAGATTTAATACCCAAACTAGAATAGCTAAAATCTTTGTATCTTAAGATTTGAGAATGAAAATAAATAATTTTTCCATAATTCCATGTCTCCTGTCTGATCATAGTTTACTTATTCTTAAACTTCAAATAGATTTTAAGAGATAAACTTTCACAAAAAGAATCCCAGCTTATATTACCAAATTAAAACAATTTAAACCATGGCTTGATTCAGAAATACAATTCTTCTTAGTTACTAATTATACAGAATATATAAATATAGTTATTCTATGGGATACTCTAAAGGCATACTTATATGGTAAAATTATAACATGGTTTAATAATAAAACAAAAGAATGGGAATCTGAATTAACAAATATCCAAAAGCAAATTATTGAAACTAATTCCAATAAATCATTAGACTCAATTACTAAAAAAAAAGAAATTGGGGAACTAAATAAAAAATACAATGAAATCTTAACTCACAAAACTAATATGGTTCTAGAAAAATGAAAACTAAATTTGTTTTCTGTGTCACCTAAGCACTTGCATAATCTAGTATTGAGAATAAAAAGACAATACTCTGAAAATATTAAAAAACAAATAGCTGCAATATAATAATCCAATAGGAAAGAAAAACACCAGTTAATGTGATGGCAGAACAATATGCTCAATGTTCAAGTTTGCGTAGATGGAATACGGTTGCAACTACTAGGCAGTATTCACTTCACCAAAAATCAACGTCCATACGAGATAGTTTAAAACAGTTTATTAACAAACAGCAACGGCAAGCGCTTTCACCATAAAAGGCTTCCTCAGGCCATCACATTAACTGGTGTTTTTCAATATTCTGAAAATAATATTACAAATATCATTCATGAAGGGAAAAATAATAAAAAAGTATCTGATATAAGCGATCTTAGATGCCTTTAAATTTAATTTTGCAGAACATTTTAGAAATATTGATTCACCTCATAATACTCCAAATTTTGATCTGGATTTATCCAAAATAAAAACAATCCCAGAAAAACTATTCTTAGATATTAAAAAAAAAATCTCTTCTAAGAACTATCAGAAAAAATTAAAGAAGGTAAAAACAATAAAGTTCCTGATATTGACGGAATTATTATTATTAAAATATATGAATTACTTCCTACATCTGCAATCTCAATATTACATAAAGCTCTAAATGAAGTTCATATGCAAAATACAATTCCACCTTCATGGAGATATTCACTCATTACCCCTATCAAAAAAGAAAATAAAGATCAAAATCAATGCAATTCTTACAGGCCAGTTTCATTACTTAATAATGATTATAAATTTTCATGTCCATCCTCGTCAACAGAATCAAAAAATCTCTAATACATGTTATTAGTGATGATCAAACAGGCTTTATCTACAATAGGCACACCCATGATAACATCTAGAGAATATTAACTATTATTGATATTCTAAATAGAGACAATCAAGAAGCCCTTATAGTAGTTCTTGATATTGAAAAAGCCTTTGACTCACTAAAATGGGATTATCTTTTTAAAGTCTTAGAAATTTATAGTTTTCCTACACAATTCATATCATTAATCAAAAACATTTACAAAAATAATCTTGCCTATATAAAATTGGGTCCATTCACATCAGAAGCCATTGTATTTACTAAGGGTACAAAGCAAGGTTGCCCTATGTCCCCAATCTTATTCGCACTTGCAATAGAACATTTTTCGTCAGTAATTCTTCACAATCCTAAAATCAAAGGCATTGACATTTATGGTCAATTTAATTCTAAAATAACTCTCTTCACTGATGATATTCTCCTTACTCTAATAAACTCAGATGAATCTTTACAAGAACTAGATTTACAAATTGATACATTTTATCATATTTCAGGTCTCCATGTTAGCAAAACAAAATCTAATTTCATGTTATTAAATAAAAAAGATGATACCCACCTAAATATAAACCATATAATTGTAAAACAGGCCTCCTCTATAAATTATTTAGGGATAATACTATGTGAAAATATGGATTTAACATTAAAAATAAACTATAACAATATTATAAAAATTTAAATACACATATTGAAAAATGGAACAAATTATTTTTAAAATTTGAAGATAGACTACAACTAATCAAGATGGTTCTTCTCCCAAAAATAAACTATGTTACTCAAGCTATTCTTTTGATTCCCAACAAAAATTTTCTAAAAGGAATAAATAAAACTCTTATAAATTTTCTTTGGTTTCCAAAAAGAAATAGAATAGCCTTTTCTAATCACATAAGACCTTGGGAGTTGGGTGGTATTAATTTCCCAGACATAGATTCTTACATTAAAGCTTCCATTATCAAAACATTTATAAGATGGGTTGATCCAAAATTTACATCAGCATGGAAATCTTTATACACCACTACCTTCTTAAATGAGAATAAATTAACTAAAAAAATGCCATTAAATAAACAAAGCAATAAACTTTGGCATATTCTAAGTGTCAACGTACAATATAATTCTTCTGAACTTACTAATTTAAAATATATAAATTACATTTACAATATATTTAGAAGTTTTATCATTAATAATATTGATTTAAAATTATGGCTAGAGTTATTATTCCCCTTTAGATCTACTAAAAACTTTTTAAACAAAATTCATATAAATACACTTAACACTTGGGAATCTAAAAACTTTACATGCTGGTTCCACTGTTTAAAAATGTGTTGGTTTTAGACATACACCAGTTAAAAGGATTATATGATTTATCAAGTTCTGATTGGCTAGTTCTTAGTAGCTTGCAACCCTATGCCCAAGATCTATGCAGAATAATTGACAATTCCTCCTTTAAATCTATTCCTAAACTCATATTTTTTTATGCATGAAGTTTTATATAATGGATTTGTTCGGACAAACTTAATATCAAAATTATATAGAATTATAATTAACTATAAGGCCAACCCTAATCACAATTATTGAAATTTTATCAACAGAGAACATTCATTATACTTATCTGTTGAAATTAAAACTAATCTCTTGTATTCTATTAAATTAACCTCAAATTTGCAAACCTGGAAAATTTTCACTTAGAAATTTCTGTGTAGAGCTTTTTACACTCCTAATAAAATTGCCAAATTTAACCATTCCAAAGAAGTAATATGTTAGAGATGTTCTTTGAACTGTAAAGCTGATTGCATATACATCTTTTTTGATTGTATTTATATTAAGAACTTTTGGTAAGAGATCAATACATTTCTTCAAGCTATTTACACAGATTCATTTAGTTTATCTAAGTCATTAATTCTGTTGAATGTAAATGAAAATATTGTAATGAATAAAAAAGATCTTTATCTTCTTTGGGCCATGCTAGCGGTAGCCAGGAAATGTATCACTAGGAAGTGGAAATCCTCCTCTATACCAACTATAGAAGACTTTTTATCTCTTCTGAAAGAAACTGCACAGCTGGAAATAAAAATTAAGGAGTCAAGAATATATCCTAAGAACTGGTCTAATAACCCTTGGGTGAAAGTACTTTTTCTCATTGAGACTCTTAATTCAAATGCATCTCTATTTGTGTAATGTTGAAAATGCAAGGTTTTTTCTAACATTGTGTAACTATTTCTCACAACAGTTTGTTTCCTTACTGTAGGCCAATTGTATATACTGTAAATAGTTTAGTATAAAATTATTCATTGGATTTATAATTTCTATATAAATATTGTTGGAAATTAATAAAATTATTTGAGCAAAAATTTGAGTAAGGATGAAGAGCTACTTATGAAAGAATTGACAACAGGGATGGTTATTATGGATAACATGGACTATGTTAGCCACATAGGAGTTGTTACATAACACCACCAAATATGAGAATATATCAGTTAATGAGATTAACATTGCTAAAAGGAAAATAGTGCTTATGTTGAAGGATGCATTATTCCAATTAATGAACTTTTGTTTACTTTTTAAAGAATGAATATCCTGTTACTCTTAATGCCTTTAGCATCCTCAAAATTCACAAGAATATTTATAACCCTCCCATTCGTCTCATAGTGGCTTCACATAATAGTCCCACCTATACCTTGGGCTCATTTATTGATAGGATTCTTAAGGGAATTCTGGAACCTATTGTTTACATCTTGGAAGATTCCTGGGATTTTCTCAGAAAAATTAAAAATGAATATTATTTTGATTATTGTAGCTTTTCCATGATTGATATAGTGGACTTGTTTACCTCTACTCCCAACATTGAGGGGTTAGAATTGTTTTATGATGCCTTGGTGGAATTGTGTAAGTTAGGTAATGAAATGAACAATTTCATTATAGTACTTATGGAGTACATGCTTAAGAATAACTTCTTTTCTTTTGAAGGGGAATTTTTCAGGCAAATCAAGGGAGTGGCAATGGGTGCAAGTTGTGCATCCATATATGCCAATCTTGTTATGTACTCCTGGGAGAAAAGGTATGCATTCCATTCTGGATTCCAGCTTAAATGGCATCTATACCTGCATTATTTGGATGATATTTTCATCCTATGGAAGGACAGCAATATAGATATTGATGGGTTTTTAGAATTCATGAACGGTATGTGCTCCTATTTTAAATTTACAGGAAGTTATTCTTTGAACAGCACTGACTACTTGGATGTCACTATTTTTGAGGACCATGGGAAGGGATGTTTTAGATATAAAGTATTTAGGAAAGCTACCCATTCCAATACTTATTTAGACTTTCATAGTAAACACCCTTATTATATTAAGAAAAATTTGGTAGAGGGCAATTGATTAGATCAGCACGTATGTGTTCTAACATAGAAGAACTTCAAAGTGAGATTGTTATTTTGATGGATATGTTTTGTAAGAGAGGTTACCCCTCTAATATGGTTGAGGAATTTAGCAGACAAATTTTAGAAGGATGGCGTAATACGTTTCAACCCATTTTAGGGACAGAAGTAGTGCCTGAATCAGTGCAGAATTTTTCCAGCAACCCTAACTTTGAACATTCTATGGTGTTACAGTATAGTATGTTTAGTAGGGACATCAGATCTATTTTAAGTAAAAATTGGGTGTTGTTTCATGCCCATACAGATATGATTTTAAAGCTGGGAGATCAACCACAGTTCATTTATAAAACGGACAAGAACCTTAAATATTATTTTGAACACCCCATTTGTGTGAATGAAGATGAAAAGGGGATGAATAAGTGTGGCAGATGTAGGTATTGCCCATTTATTTTAGTTGGTTATGAAGTGGTGGTGGGTAATCCCCCATATGTGGTAAAAGTTAAGACAGGTAATTGTGGGACTTCAGGTTGTGTATACATTGCCATTTGTGAGGCCTGCCAGTCATTTTATATTGGCAAGACTGAGAGGGTGTTAAGACGGTGTATATACAAACATTTATATGCTATTAAGAACAGTCAGCTGACAAATGCCTTTTACAAACACAAAATGGGGTGTTTTCATTTTACCCAATTTTTATTTGGGATTATAGACAAGGTACACCAAGACAATGTTAGTGAGAGCTGGGAGAATCTATTAGCCACTAATGAATTTTATTGGCAACTTAGGTTGAACAACTTAGTACCCCCTGGTTTGAATGATAGTATTAATTTGATGCCTCTTTTAAAATATAGGGCTATTAATTTGTATTAGGAATGGGGGGCTTTTTAGGTAGCAAACATTGCAACTTTATGATCGTTAGTTTTATTTTTGCTTTTTTGGCTATTTACTATTATTATATAGTAGTTATGTTTTAACAGAACATTTTTATATTTATACATGAAGTTTTTTTACTTTTTGGTATGTTACTATTGGTATTAGGATAGCTTTACTATCCATTGGTCTATTACTAATTATGGACATGTGACCAATCAAGAGTGTTTAAAGCGAGATTATGGCTGTATTTGTTATTCTGATGAAGTCTTGGGTGTTCCCAAATGAAAGCGCTTAATTTTCTAATAAAACATTTTCCCTGGAGTATTGAGCAGTCTTGCAGTGGCTTCTACAGTGGCTCTGTTTTAATTAGTCTATTTTGGGCCATGGAGGTGCTGGTGTTTGCTTTCCCTATATGTTTGAACATGCTTAACGTCAAATGTAAAATACTAGCATTAAGAACTTTGAACATACAGAAGACCAATCTACCTCTATATCGAACACAAAAAAGATTGAAAAAGAAAAACATTTCTTTTCCTGATCTTCATACTAAAACTCCCCATAGCACTAGCCTTAAATTGTCTGAATAGTGGAAGTGTTATGGGAAGTTGTTATTTATTTATTTTTTTTTTTTAAGGAAAGGTGCAGTGTTAAAGTAGTGCAGGGGGACTCCTGTAACACTACGACTACACAAGACACACTCAGACACACAAAACACATACACTAACAACCCTGCATCTATTCCCTTACCTAACCTTGACCCCAACCCTACAATACACACACTCATGCACATACAAAACCTATCCCGACGCTAACCCTAACTCTTAAACACATTTTCACTGTTTGTCTATCTGTACATTTTACATTCAACAAAATACAGGGGAACTATATATATATATATATATATATATATATATATATAGATAGATATATATATATATATAAATAAATATATATATATATATATATATATATATATATATATATGTATATATATATATATATATATATATATATATATATATATAAATAAATATATATATATATATATATATATATATATGGAATCCGTACAGATCACCGAACGGTAACATAACGAAAGCAGATTCAGCCGGGCATACTTGCATGAAAGTGCTTTTCACCGAAAAGGCACTTTTGTGTAAGTATGCCTGTTGTGGAGATTGCACTACAGTGGGGATAAGGGAAAATTCCCTTTTCCCCACTGTAGTGTGACCTTGGAGTGAGAATATTTAAGTAGGGGTGGGGGCACAGCCTCACATGGGCTTGCCCCCCTGCAAAAATGTAATAGTAATGTTTTATTTTTTTTTTAAACACACTTTAACGAAAGCACTTTTTCAGTGAAAGCGCTTTTGTTAAAGTGTGTTTGGTGATTGTGGATTCAGACTATTGAACTTCCGTTCAATAGTCTTAGATCCACACACACACACACACATATATATATATATATATATATATATATATATATATATATATATATATAAAATTTAATATACAGCATACTATTAGCTATAGGTTATACTGAACCTAATATGTGCTTACTTTATTACTTGTACTTTGTTTCATTTTTGTTACATTGCTAGTAGATTGTTAGATCTAACAAAATATTATATCATACTTATTTTTCACATTAAAATGTTGCAATGAATGGAAATGTCAAGTACAAAAGAAAAATGTATGTTTTAAGTCTATTCATCTTAACTACCTTTTAAACACTAATACTCAAAATTACAAAAAGCTTATCGTGAAAAAGAAAGAATGAAGCCTTGTGAGAAGTATGGGTGATAGAAACAGAACACTATCTACTTCTGATGAATGCATAACAGAAAGTAAAAAGCAGACACATATGTTTGGTTGTTGGCTCTTAGGTCATGCACACATTTTACGGTATGCATAACTTGCATTAAAGAATAATTATTTTTTATTCTTCCACTTGTCTGATCATTCATTTTTGCTGTTTTAAACATTAGATGTGTACTGAAAATTCCTACATTTTCATATAGAACCTTTGTGAGGAGTGTGTTGCATGCAAGGCTGAACCCAGGGCATGTTATCTTACTAGCATGGGACTAGCATGAGATAGAAAACTGGTGTGTACATGGTCTTGTTTTACATTGTATATACTGATTCAGGTCAATGATCAAAGAACACATTGCATGAATTCTACTGTGTTTATTGCCATTTATTCAGGACAAAGTTCTGCAATGCAGATACTGTATTAACAATGAAAATCTTAAAGGAGACAGACCAAATTTTGTGTCACATGGAGAAAGCAGAGTAGAAAGGTATAAATTATTGTGAAAAATTTTGCTTGATTATATTGACACAAAAACACTTCTGAAACTTAAAGCATGTCATGATACTAGTTTGTAACATAATTTTCTCTTATCACTATGTACCCTTTAATCTTGTTCAATACACTATCTCTGCCCAAGCTCACGGACGTAATATACTGTAGTTTAGTGTAAAGCATGAATCAGGGTAAAATCTTGCCTTTTATTGCTGTTTTGTTTATTTCTTTTTTTTTTTTTTTTGAAAAGCCTATAAAGAGGTGGTTTACTACAAATCACCAAAGAAAACCCTCTGCAAGGATACTGGATAAATCAAGCTCTTTGAAACATGTACGCTACTAAAATCTGTGGTTGAAATCACTAAAATGCTGAACGACTCGTTAATTTAATGGTGTGCAGTGGGAGAAAACAATGTTAAGAGTAAAAAGCTGCATCAGTGAAAATATTTTCCACACTCTTCTTTGCAGCCAGTAGAGGAATGTATGAAAATCAAACCTGAGTGTTAACCCCAACACTTTACTCTGTGATGTCTCAATATCTGAGTAGGAGTGTCCTTGCTTTTTATGGTTTCCTTCAGCCTGCTTTCTTGCACAAGTGCAAACTATTATTAAGAAGAAACACAAATAATGATACAGGCATATATAAACAGCATACATAATGTATATGCTTACCTTCCAGTGGAAACACAGAAGACTTAAGAGATAATGCCAGCTTGTCTTTATACAAACAACTACAAAATAACTCAGTACTTTACAGCTGGGTGCAATGATGGCCATCATTATGTGGAAAAGAGGAAAATGGCATCATAAAGCAAGTACTGCCCATGACTTAATGCTGCATAATGCAGTACAATGATGGCCCTTACTTTGTGTCATGAAATATGGGCAATGACATCGTAAAACCTGCAGTTATCAAGAAGTTAGGCCATATCCAGCACATTATTGGGTATTCTCTCCAAGAAATGCATGACAGCGCCATCCTCAACAAATCATCTTCCAATTCACCTCCATCCTGTAACAGCTCTGTCACAGGCACGCATTATAACTACTTACTCCCAAGTCAAATACAGTGCAGTCCTAACATTCCCCTCCCACCACACATTGTGATTAGTTCCATCAATTCCTGTGCAGTCCTGTTTTTTGCAAAGGCATCTTCCAATGTCATTCCACCCTGTAGAAACCTTGACCCTTATACACATATTATGATTAGGTCCCCTACTTCATTTGCAGTCCAGTTTCCAGCACGCACATGCTGATTTCCCATCCTCCAACACTACTGCCTTCCATTCCTAGTATGTGAATGTTGGTTAAGTTATCCATCACACTTGCAAGTGCATTCACAACTCACTCTTCACCTAAGTAGCCCCACCTTACTGTTTAGTTCCTGGCAAATGATTAATTTAAATATACTCACACTCTCTTGCAGTTCTTTTCCTTGGAAACATGTGGCATGTAGCCTCTTTCTCTAATGCTCATTACCAGCTAAGTGCCTACCATTATACTGAACTTCTCATTTGCACAAAGCCTACACTAATAAACATTCAGGATTTGTACAGCAGTTATCTATTCCTGCAGTATGCTAGGGAAGGTGCACTCTGCATTGTAAATAGTCCATAGACTACACAACCACAGTCTAAGGTAACTTGCATAGTAAAAATGTCACATGTTGAGAGATGGCATAATGGTTAAGGTGTTTACTTTGCAGGCACAAGATACAGGGTTTGATTCTTACCTTTGGGAAGCCTGACTAGGCTTAAAAAGGCCTCCTGGAATCATTAGTCTAGTAATTACCCATAAACTAAAATTAGATATATAATCTTGGTGTAATTTCAGATTTAAAAGGAGTGTTTTACTTTGGGGTTAGCATACTGTTTACATGTGGGTGTCATCTGTTAGTGTCAGTGCTATGACAAGGTCATTCACCACACCTTTCCATTCTGTTCTAGAGACTCAGATATCCTTCAAGCCCAAATCTTCATGAATTGACATTGCAAGGAATAGATGCACAAACTGTATACCACAACTCCTCAGTGGGGAGTTTGCTTTTATGCTCTATGTACCACTAGTTTTCTGAACTGCATAAAGTTTCAGCATGTGGTGTGCACTCCCTCAGAAATAAGCTTCCACTTAACAGTAGTCAGCAGACTGCAGAGAACTTACTCATGCAATCTGTAAGCATAATATCTTTAGACTTTACATAATTGTGCTACCTCTTCCAAAAAGCTCAGATGTACCTGTACTCTGCAAAAGTGATTCAGAAATCTTGCCTTTGTCAGGTACTTTCAGATCCCCCTGCCCATTATGATTGCTTTTATTACTGGAGTGTAGTTTCTGGTTCAATTACTTATGCAATTTATTAGTTTCAAAACTGGAGTACATATAAATGACTTTACCACATTTATTCAGGCCTAACTTAAAATAAAATAATATAATCATTGCCAGGAAAGTAGAGGGCCCAAAAGCATATCTCAGTGAGAAGGAGAAAAGTGGTATATTCTTTTAGCACTAACACCAGTAAACTCTGTTACACATTATACAAATAATCTGTTGTAAATGAAAGTAATTTATTAACCATAATGCTACATCTGAAGGATCAGGTGCATCCTGATTGACTGGAAGGACTTAGTGCTACCTGAATCCTAGAAAACCTCAGCACCAGAAACTTTCTCAAGCTACAAGCTCTTTCACTCTCCCTAAATACTTTGGTTGTCCCTTCCCCTCTATAGAGATCACTTCTTGCTTGCACCAAGTTGAGACATATTACCATTACTGCAACTAAGTCACCTCCTCTCTGAGGATGAGGAAAGGCAGGTGGGAATGTCAGCAAGGACATGCTTGTGGTAAGCATTGGGGTAAGTAAGTAAATTTCATGCCCAGAATGATCAAGGCGGATCCTCGCTGCCTGACAGGACACTGTCCCCAGTTTATCTTCCCGGGAGGCATCCCATGAGAACCTGCCCCTAAAAATTGCAAGCTAAATGAAGACCACAATCATGAGATTACATCCAGCTTATAGTGCCTTTGCAAAAGTATTCAAAAAAAAATCTAAGTAACTGCTGTACAAATTTCACCCACTAATAAATTCCTGAAGCAGGTCTATCATGAAGCTGCTTCCCTGGTCAAATTAAATTTCATTATGGATGGCAAGGACATGTTGTGTTCTTCATATCAGAGCTTAATGCAAACAGACAAGTAATTGGCTAAAATAATCCTTGACACCTCGGACCCCAAATTCTTGAAGGATAATGATATCACCAGTTGGAGATCTTTTCTATAAATCTGGTTATATCCATACACAATCAAAGCTACTTATGCGTGTCCATGTAATGTGTTTAGTACTCCCTTCCCTTAGAATATTCTGGAAAGAAAACAGGCAGGAATATTGATTTGGACTGGTCTTTGGGCATGAAGCATAGACTAGTATGTAAATACACATTTTCCATGTAAAATAACAGATAAGCTGGATTAATATGTGGACTTCCAAGATGACTGCACATTGAGGAACAGCTTAATTATAGCTTTCCCATTCTGAAAGCTGGAACTCAGCAGAGAAGGCCAGTGGACTTTTCTGTTCTGGGTAAATTTTAGTAACTGGCTAGTAAGTGCACTTCCTGGATTGCAGGAAAAAAAATACAGATGATACGAAGGAAAATCAGCTATAAACGGTGAGGAAAAAAACACTGACTGGGAAAAGTACTGCAGCTGTTCATCAAAAAGCAGTGCAAGCTCCAGACAAGATTTCCAGCAACATACTGGAAAGTATAAGAAAACTGCACACAGAAATGGTTAAAATAAACAAAACACTGCTGGAGTATATCAACTCAACAACAAAAGACTGGAAAATGGAAGAAGCTTTAAATAGATATTCAGATGAGGTAAACTGCAAAAATCAGAGGTAGAAATGAACAAAAGGCTGGCAGAATATAAGACTGCTTGTGAAGAAATGTACAAAAAAAAAATAGAATTAGAGGACAGACCATGTAGGAGAACCCTGGTATTTTCAGCTGTACCAGAGAAGCTTTAAGGACAGACTGTATTAATTTTATGAAAGCACAAACAAGCAACTGGACTGGTATTCCATAGCAGCATTTTTATTTGAAAGGGCGCATCATGCATGGCTATGAGAAAGCAACCTAGACCTTTAATAGTAAAGATGCAATCCTACTAGAAGAAGGAGTTGATTCTGACAAAACTGTGGCAGAAGGACAAAGTACTAAAACTGGGAGAGACAGAGTATTTGTGGAGAATGATTACTCACTGGACACTAGGCAGAAGAGGAGTACATTTATTCCACTATTCAGATAATGTTGAGAAGTAGGGGTGAGATTTAAACTGCTGTACCCAGCTATCTTCAAAATATTCTTCCCTGGAGGGACAAAATCTTTTTTAATGAAATATAAGCTAAAGAGGATATCCAAGTTTGTCCAACAAAAAAAGTGAGCTGTGAAACAGAAGGAGATTCTGTTTCTTGTTCTTCTGATAATAAAGATCACAGGGAGACTATGCCAGTGAAACCTTTTCCAATGCATCAATGGAAATTGCTGGAAAGAAGGGAGGGAGCATGAGGGTTGACTAGAAGACTCGAGGGTACATTGAAAATGAAAGCTGAGACAGGATTTAGAAGATGGGGATGAAAGGGAAGAAAACAATTAACCTGACAATTGACAAATGTGGGATTACAGAGCAATAATTATATTTCTGAAATATGAAAGAAAATGAAAATCTGGAAATACTGGACATTTTGGACTTTGTTAGATTTGTGGGGGACTCTAAAGTATATACCTAATTCATGTCATTAATGTTTGGAAAAACACTTAGGGGAGTGGAAGAGGAGGGAGAAAGTAAATTGTAATTAAAACAATTTGTTTTCTTAATAGTACTAGTTTTATAGTGCATGATTTTCTTTGCATGCTATAAAGTAATATTTTATCAGTTGTTTTAAGAGTAATGGGGATGCTATTGTAAACAGGTGCTCCTGTTTTTTTGTTTTTTTTCTTTTTTTCTTTCTCTCATCTTCTGTCTTTCTCCATGTTCTGTTTTAAGAAATGTGGGCAATACAATGTAAAAAAAAAACTCTGGTTAAAACAGCATCACCAAAGAAAAAATGATATACTTTTCTCATTCTTGCATGGGGAATGAATGGATTAAGGCCCTTAGTTTGATCTACTAAAATGTTTTAAGAGAAAGCAAGTAAATGCAAAAGAATATTAAATATTATACGGATTTACTTCTAGCAAATAAATGTATGCTTAGTAGCAATTACGGATCTAGTTCTCATGTCTCCATGCAGACAATCCTATAAAGAGAACTTGGCTAGAAAAAAGGAAAAACTGGCTAGGAGATAATGTTCTCTGAAAGCTTTCAGGTGTTACCCCGCAAGAAGAGCAATAAAGATAAGACAAAACCAGACAGCAGTTAATAGAATCACAGGCTGCACTATGCATCTTAGCATGGATAACCTCTCTTTTAGGTTAACTTAAGTATGTAAGTGTGTCTGTCAGTTTGGGGCATTTTTCCTATTAGGAGGGTAAAACTTCACTATTTGAAGATGTACATAGTTTTCTGTGTTAGTATTAAATTGATAGGTTTTAGGGGGTATTGGGGGTGTTTTTGAGGGATTTAAATAAAACAAAAAGTTTTGTAAGATGTGACACTGGCTCAGATGGATATGACAAGACACAAATGAATAAAAATTCAACCAGCCAAGCAGTGCATGCATGTGACACAAAACCTGGAACTAGACATTTAACAAAAAAGATGCTACACATAAAAGGTGGGAATAATAACGGTTTAATACAGTGATGTTTTCCGTAATGTCTTTAAATGTTAATGATCTCACAGATAAACACAAACAAGAAAAAGTAGTGAACTATATTAAAAAATGTATAGTGCAAATAGTTATGTTACAAGAGACACACTTGGAAAAATGAACATGTGAATTTAATAAAGATGGTTATTCAGCTGAATACCTGGGACAAAGGAAAAGTGGAGTACTTATATTAATTGCAAGAAGAGCTCCAATAATGATAGAAGAGGATAAAACAAATAATAATGGTAAATTTGTAGTACTAAAGGGCTACTGGCAAGGGAGGAGGATTATACTAGCATGTATTTATATTCCACCAAGAACTCCTATAATGGAGCATAAGAAAATTCTGGGAGAAATAATCAGCTTTCAGCAAGGAATATTACATATAGGTGGGGGGCTGGAATTTGATTTGCAGCAGTGATGATGTGTCTGGGGCAGAAGGGAAAGAGTAACAAAGGAGGGTAGACTTTTAAAAAAAATGATGAACATATTTGCCATAGAAGATGTGAATTCAGTACCAGGAGTTCAGAGTGAATTTACATATTACTCTTCAAGATACTGGGCAAGAATAGACTGAATTTACATTTCACAGGAACAAGTGCATTTAATTGAAGACCTTGATACGCACCTAATAACTTTTTCAGATCATGTGCCAATAATAAGTAAAACAAAAACACAGGGTAATGAAAAAAGAATGAGGCATTGGTGCTTTCCACCTATCTGTTGAAAAGAGAGAAATTTAAGGACTGGGTAGTAAAAATTATTCAGGAGCTATTAGACAACCTTCTGAAAATATAGCTAAGGAGTAGGATAGAAATTAAAGTGGAGTTTAAAAACAGGGTGGAAATAAAAGAAAGGGAGATACGGCTAAGAAGTAAGAAGAATTATTTAGAGGGACTGACACATGTTAAAGTATTGCAGGATAGGAGGACACTCACAAAACAAGAAGATGAGCAACTGCAGAATGCTAAACAGAAAATAAGGGATTACCTCAATAATATACATGAGTTTAGAAATGTTGTTATTAAGCAACTGTTTTTGATAATAACTCTAGAATACAAAAACTTTTAGCACAATGCCTCAAGCAACAGAAAGGAGAAAAGGCTGTCGCCAAGCTTAAGGAACCTGTTACAAGGATGGTAACAAGAAATTCTGTAGAGGTATTAGAAGTATTTCAGAAATTATATGAAAGTCTGTATAAAGCAGAGAAATATGGAAATCAATAAACGGTACAAATGGAAATATTTATGGAGGAATTAAATATGCCAATGCTGAAGATAGATGAGGCTCAATTACTAACAGATAGGATGGGAAGAGATGAGATAAAAATGATGATGTATAACCAACGTGTAGGAAAGTCCACAGGAATAGATGGTATTCCTGTGGAAGCGTGGAAGCTTGGAAGCTAGGAGGGAAAAAACTGATAAAGATCTGGAAGGTTTTGTTTAACAGTATTTTAACAGGAGGAGATGTACCAATATCCTGGAAGAAAGTGGTGGTAGCTGTCTTACCTAAAGAGAGTAAAGACCCATCAGATCCAGCTTCATACACACCCACTTCAATACTAAACCTTGATTATAAAGTGTCTATAATGGCTAAAATAATGGCAAAAGTGATGCCAAAAACTGGTAGATATGGATCAATCTGTTTTTGTGGAAGGGAGGCAAACATTCAACATTAACAAAACACTGAAGATCCAGAGGGAAGAAGAAGGTATGAAAATACCACTGTTATTGGTGGGTCTTGATGAAGAGGAAGCATTTGACAGAGTAAGCTGGGCCTTTATGAGCAGGGCAATGGCAGTATTTGCAATCCCTGATAAAATTATAAGGTTGACTAGGAGGGATCGGAGGCGAAAATTAAAAGTTCAGGGTCCTCTCTAATAATTTCTGCTTGAGCAGAGGAACCAGGGAGGGGTTTCTTCTTTCTCCTTTGTTATTCTCATTATATTTAAAACCATTGGCAAAGAAAACAATGCACTCAGAAATTCCAGAATATAATTGGTATGGTAGTCAAGAAAAGCTGGAGCTATTTGCAAATAATACTATTTCATACCTGACAAAACCAGAAAAGGACATTATAGTGTTGTGGAACATTTTTAAGCATTTTCATATCTTTTCAGGATACAAAATTAATGAAGCTAAAATGAAGGCAATAGTGGTAAATTATGCATCCACACACAAATTGGTTCAGCAATATCCATATTTATGGGGACATGATAAAATAAAGTATTTAGGAGTATGGATTAAATTTGATTCCAGTGTGGCAGTTAAGGATATGTGGGAAGAGACTAAACAAAAGATAATACAAAAACTGAGAAATTGAAAGCTCTGTTATATTGATATGGATAGTAAGATACAAGTAGTTAAAATATTTTTAGTCCCTTTAGTCTTATACACAGGTCAGGCATATTTTTATGAACCAGAGGAGAAGTTGTGGATAGCAATTAATAAAGAGCTGAAAGGTTTTACCTGAGAGGGGAAGGCAGCAAGACTCAAGTGGGATAAGCGGATTCTTCCAATAGAACAAGGTGGATTGAGATTACCCGATTTGAATTGGGTATTTCAGAGCTACACAGTTAAGGCATAAGCAGAAACTTAGAATTCAAAGTGGAAAAGGATGATAATGAAGCTGGGGGGAAGCTCAAGAAATGAGAGTCTAGGATTTTGGATGTAGATCTTTAAGGAGAATAATAATAATCATACAGAATATTATGTTCATAAAGTATCAGAAAGTATCCTAAGAACTAAGCCAACACAGGAAGTGAGAAAGGAGATTCTGCAGATAGGGATGGCTGCAATTAGGGATACAGACAATAGTCAAGAGGGGACTGGAATTTATTGGAGAAAACTGGCAAAGGAACCAAGGCACTGGGAGGAAATAACTAGAGAGGGAAAGGTAATTGAATAGGAAGATGCCAAGAATTTATTTGGACTGCTGGTTAGAGATTGCCTTCCATATCAAGGACTGATATCAGAGTATAGTCATAGAGAATGAAATAGAGAGGTTCCTAAATGAAACACCAACACTGGTAGAGTTTTTATGTTTCTTTTTTTTTTTGTAGAATCTAGAATATAAGCTGCCATTAAAAAGGGAATAATTATTAGGGTATAAAAATACTGCATGATAACTAATAATCAATCAGAGGAGGTTAGAAAGGATTGGGAAGACAGATTGGATAAGCAATTCACAAAGAAACATTGGGGGGACATTTGTATGTCAACCAAATATGCAACAAAATCTAAAACATTTAGGATTTTTGCTTGTAAATGTTGACCTAGATATTTTTATACCCCAAGTGCACTCCAGGAAATTGTTTTCCTAGGGTAGACAACAAATGTTGAAGGTGTGATGTGGAAGAAAGAGGTAATTGGGAACATATTTTCTCAGAGTGTAATGAGTTAGCAGACATTAAAGATTCACTGCAGACTCTGTTGAAGATGCTGGTGAGGTGAACAATAGGGAAATTATTTTTCTGATCTGGGATACTGAATCAGAATTGTCTAGACTTAGTAAGGCCTTGCTGAGTCTAATTATGGTGGCTGCCAAAAAAGCAATTACTAGAAAATGGAAATCTAAACCAACTGCACTAGAAATAGTGAATATAGTAACAGAGATAAAACAACTTGAATTGGGATCTTTAAAAAGGGTAGGAGCAAATTACATAGGGAAACTGGGAATTGTGGGAACAATACATACAGAGGAGGAATGAAGTTTAAAAGAAGGCAGGACTTGAATGAACTATGTAATGTTTGACTAACAAGGATTGGGTAGATTATAAGTGATATATAATGTTTGCAGCTAGAATTTGTTAATATAGTTTGTTGTAAAATGTTTGCAGCTGGGATTATGTCAATATGGTTTGTTTTCATTTATATAAATGTATGATTGCTGATGTCAGAAGTAATAATTTAATAAAGATGTTTCTTGTTTAAAAAAAGACAAGGCGGGAATTGAAACATTTATGTAATGTTGCTTAGACTATATGATATATAACAATATATGTGATGTATAATGCTTGTAATGTGAACTTGTTAATATGGTTTGATTACTTTTGTATAAATATGCTTGCTTATGACACAAGTGATAGGTCAATAAAAATATTTAACAAAAAAGGTGGATTAATACACAGGACAAGCAGCTGAGAAATTATTCAGGCAGATGTGACAGCTTCCAAAAAATGTTTTCTAAGTTACATACTTCAATTCTGTCCTAGATGCAGGTTTAAAAGAGGGAAAAGACATTTTTCAAGGTGAATAGAGTTCCCGATAAATGATCCCAAGGAGGGTCAGGATCTTACAATACTGGGAACATTTCATATGAGAATGTACTTCATAAAATTGCTTTACAGATCTTCAAGAAGATGAGATATAAGGAGATGACATCATTGTTAAAGAATTTTTACAGATGGGTAGCTAAAACCAGGATCGAGATCCTGAGTGAGATAGCCTTGTACTTCTGGGACCAGAAACATAAATGGATCTAGACCATTTTTGGTGATCCACATCACAAAATGTATCCATTAGTTTGTGAACATTCTCTGAGTGATAAGATGTAGACCATCCTGAGCAGGAAGGATCCATGCTCATTAACAAATGCTGAATAACCATGCAACTAAATGAATGGCATGAAGGTCTAGGTGAAGCTTGCCTTATAGGTGTATCAGCAACATTATGAAAAGCATCAGATGTAGTGGATTATACAAATGCTGAAGCCAAAGCAATAGGAACCAAGTCTGCCAAGGTCATTTAAGGCTATGAAAATGACCCTGACTTTGCACTTTCTTACCTTCTAGATGTGCCTCAGCATAATGGGAAACAGGAGAAAGGTGTAAAGAAATCATGAAGGCCAATTATACACAGGTGTGTCCCTGAGGAATTCCCCCTGAGGGGGATGAGGGAGTAGCATTTGCTGTATTTGGTGTTTGTCATAGATAGAAAAGAGGTCACAGCAAGGCTTCTCTACTGCTAGAATATTTCTGTGTTATCAACAGGCTGAAAAATTACTCATGGGTCATCACCAAGCAGTGGTTGTGTCTGTTTGCCAAGAAGATGGTTTCACCCAGGAAGTGATTTAGAATCAAAAATTCTTTCGTGGGCATAGTACAGTCATGCATCTGCATCACTTAAGAGCAGAGGTTTTAGGACTGGGTTCCCTCTTGCTTGCTGATATACCAGATTACAACTATGTTGTTAGTGTGCATGGCTACTGCACCTTGAGGAATGGAGTCCTGCAGTGCCTGTAGATTCAGGAGTACTGCCCTCCTCTCCAAGATATTGATATGCAGGTTGGTTTCAGACTGTTGCCATGCACTTTGGACTCTATCCTTGACAGTTCCTCCCACCCTAATATGGAGTTGCCCATGGTGACAGCCACCACAGGGGTAGAAGCTCAGAAGGGTCCACCCAAAGACAGATTCAGGGTGTTTGATCACCAGTACAGATAATGCTTGGATATCTTGGAGGTCATTACCAGCTAATCCAAGGGCTGAGTGAGCTGACACCTCTGAATTCCTGCATGTGGGAGTCTGACGGTAGGGGAAAAAAAATTTTTTTTGTGATTACAGCAGTGATAAACTATCTCTTTCTCTCTCTCTCTCTGTATATATATATATAGAGAGAGAGAGAGAGAGATAAAGAAAGAGAGAGAGCTAGATATAGATTAGATATAGATAGATATAGATATATGTAGTCTATATGACTAGGTCAAATTGCGAGAACATCAAAACTAAAAACCTCAAACCCATAATAGTGTACCTCCAAGAAGTCAAATATACAAATCATCAATGTTCGTAACATCGACTACAAGCTTCAGAAAATTGACTGAAGATAACATCAAGGTTTAGAACATCAAAATAATCTAATACGTTGGCAGAAGCACTCAGACATCCTGAGAATCTTAAACATTGATGAAGCCTCTTTATACCTGTACAGTATACCTCTCAACTGTACAAAATTTTGCCTCATATTTTTGGTCTGTTTTTCATAAAATTGCGTTTTTTCTGGAAAATCATTGAGGGTTGAAGTCAGAAAATAACGACAGACATTTAAATTTTAGACTTTATACCCTTCACAAAATTCATGCTAATGCAAAACTTGTTATTCAATCAACTTTCTAAGTTTGTTAAGTGCAATATTTAAAATTTGACTCTATTTTTGGGCCTTTGTTCCCCCATTATTTTAAGTTTTGTCCAGATTTCTTGCTGTAAGAGGTTGTGAGGTATGATGGCAAGCTGATAGCTGAAAAGACACATCCCCTAAAAGTGTAGTCTAACAAATGTGTGCTAAACAATTACAGAAATACAGAAAATGCATAAGGTGCAGTAGATAAGATAAATGAGCACAAATATCTGAACACATCTCCCCTAAGACATTTTGAACTAAAACTGAATTGCTAATATAATGTCAAACGTAACATCCCCAATGTTGTGATGGCATGCTAACGCTACTTATATATTACCATAGCAACTGATTTTAGGAAGTGAAAAAGTAGTACACTTTGCCTGGTTCTCCAATATACTCTCTAGTTGTTCAGTCCTGTGCTGAACTCGATGTTTCTTGGGTGAGGTGGGACAACCTGCAGACAGTTTTGCCCTATGCTCCTCAACCATATTCTCTTACCTAACAATAACATCCATAACGTAAATCAGATCCACAGTTCTACATCCTAACAGGCACCATATACATCGATGCCATACCTCTATGCTGTTCTGAGCTCTAGACAACATCAACTTATTTAAGACAGACACATTCCAAATGTAACTGGAAACAGTGGTGTGAAAAGGGACAATATAGGACTTCTAGTAGAAAATTTACATTGTTTACCTAGTATATACCAATTCTCAAAGTATTTCAACAGATCCTTACCTTAAAAGGGAAACTCCTGTTTCAGTGTAAAGAAGGCGGAAATAACATTTGTCTCGCTCTAGAAAGATAAGGCCACTAATTTCTTAACAGACAACTAAAATGTACTACATTTGCCAACCAGTGGAGTTAAACCTAAGCCCTGCACCTTCCACCACACATGCTAGTTAAAGTGAAACAATCTTTTGAAGTAGCACCATTAGTATTTTGTGTAATACTTTTTGGCAGCCATTTCAATGTCACACAATATGAATTTTACACTGCTTGTCAAGCCCTGTACATATAACATGTCACACAGACACTACCACAGATAATTGTATGCTTTCAGTGATATTTTAAACCATTAATCAAAACACTAATGGCACAGTTGTGCTACCACAATGTGTGTAAAAGCCATATATGCTGTACAGTTGAGAACAGACTTGTCCTTTAGTAAGGAAAGTGCCATCCAGAAGCCAAACAGTTGCAATACAGAGATCTTTCAAATTTTGCTCTGTTGACCATTTCCGGGTCTATATTATATTAGCGAAAGTTTAAGTCAGCGAACATTCACTTGAGTGTAAACACTGCAAATCGAACTTCGTATTGTGGGGGGGCTGTGCCCCCCCCCCGCTAACTATATATTCCAACTCTGAAATTGCACTACAGTGAGGAAAGGGCAAATATCCCACTCCTCACTGTACCATGACCCCACAAACACCCTTTTGATTTGCAGCGTTTTCGCTCATGTGAGCATTCGCTGACTTTAACTTTCGGTAATATAATATAGACCCAACATTTCCAATGTACAAGTGCTGGTACTAGTATTAGACATTTCTCAATGAAGAAATGTACCTTCTATTAGTGGAAAATCATCTACAACTAAATCTTGCAGTGACACTTCATAACCTCTGCTCATAGATTCATAGAAGGTTACTAAGCTAGTGGTCCTAGAGCCCTTACAAGCCTAGCCATATTTATCCTGAGTAGCCTCAATTGTCTTGGTTAAATGGACGTAATTCACAGAGTAGATCTATGATAAACACCGGCAACACCTGTCCAAGAGGGACATGGGTGCCACCCCAAGGGTTTCAAAACAAAATTAAAGTCTACTTTTTATATGCGCACTCACTTTTTAGGCACTTTTTATTCAAATATTTTACTCATGTCACTACAAATCTGGGACAACAAAAAAAATTATTCTTGCCTGCTATACCACAATGTATTTTCCCCTTTTTGGCTTACTTTTGCAGCTTTCTAGCCTGCACTCATGAGTTGACTTTGTTGTCATCCGCTATGTACTTGGCCTGTGGAAATATCATTGCATTAGTATTAATAGAAGCAATAAGGTCAGAAATGTGATGCAGTGCAGCTTTATTTATTACACACTCAGAAGGTGTAGTGTCCAGCCAGTACCTCCATGTACATATCAATCCTGTCTATGTTCAGATGCTCGTACACAAACGTCCCCATTGCAGACTTTCTACTGTTGTTTCCTTAGCTTATTATCTTTTGCATCTGGACATTTTTTCATTACTTTGTGCTCCATCTCCTGCATTCTTATGGTTATGCTTTGGTGTGCCTAGCTATTCTCCTCAACTTCCTGACACACACACACACACACACACACATATATATATATATATATATATATATATATATATATATATATATAAATATAGACACACACACACATATATATAGATATATATATATATATACATATATATATATATATATATAAAAATAAATATATATATATAGACACACGCACACACACACACACACACACACACACATATATATATATATATATATATATATATATATATATATATATGTATATACATATATATATAAATATAGACACACACACACACACACACACACACACACGATTACATTTCACTACATCTCTGACCCACTACATCAGTATAAACTACATTGGCCACATATGGTCAAAACTCAATAAGTCAACACATTGGTACACATACGCCTTGCACTAATCTTGGTGCATGCAAAATTAAAAAAAAAACATTATTTTAGAAGGGGCAATCCCACTTTGCTCCCCCCACACCAACTGCTAATTATATACACCAACTCTGAGATCACAAAATAGTGGGTAAAGACCAAAATCCTACTCCCCACTGTATAATAGTCATCCTGCAATGAACTGTCAGGTCAACAGAACTACCCTTTTGACTAAACATTCAGTGTAATAAACATATACCCAAACACAGTACACACACACACACACACACACACACACACACACACACACACACACACACACACACACACACACACACACATATATATATATATATATATATATATATATATATATATGCACATGTATATATCACAGGTCCTAAGATAGGAGCAAGCTCTGAAATACCACAGTCTCTGACTGTATATATGCCGTGAAATTTGTTGTAATGCCCTCACAAATTTGGTCTTCAGAATAAGAACAAGTACCCACAATTCACTGTGATTTATCAAATGAGAGTACTAGTGACTAAATATTACAACAAGCAACACATGGAGAGGTTGTATAGAATTTATAACTGTGATTTATTCATCCCAAGCAGAGGTCTGAATGTGTCCAGTTGACCCCATTTGTACTTCACAGATACTGGCCTAACTAAACTCTTATTGACTACTCATAGGCACCAGAATGAATGCACTCCTATTCATTCTCCACACATGCTGGCCTTAATGTACCTCCTACCAATTCCTCACAGAAGAAGCACATCAATGCAGAGGTTAGTGCTGCTACTGCCTTACAAGTCTTAGTTTTCCATTTCGGTTCCCTGACAGCGTGTCTTCTATTTAGAGTCTACATGCTATCCCTGAGTACATGTGGGGGGCTTTGCTGAATGTTCTACTTTCTTTTCTTATCCCAAAAACATGCTGATAGGTGAATCTGTATCCTTTTAATTGTCTATATGTGGGCATGCAAAGCACAAATGGGAGTGAGTGTGTGTGTGTGTGTGTGTGTGTGTGTGTGTGTGTGTGTGTGTGTGTGTGTGTGTGTGTGTGTGTGTGTCTATCTTGCAATTGACTGGTGTCTTATCCAGAATTATTGGATTATTGGTCAGCCTTATATCTACTTAGCGACAGTATATGTTTCAGCTCCCCACAAACGTAAAAAAGATGAGGTGGGTATCGGAAAATGAATGATTATTTGCAATCACTAGTGTAAACTTAACCTCACGTCTTCTTCACAGGTACTAGTTCCTTCATAAGCATTCAATGACTGCACCTGCTAGTTGTTTTCATTAAGTACTGGCCTAAATGCACCCTCCAGTCATTTTCCTCAGGCACTCATTTATGTATACTTATTATGTATTTTCCTAACTAGTGTTGCTATTTTCTGCAGTATATAATTTCAGCCTGGTATGGGTTCAAGTCCCACTATCTTGTATGCCAAATAAAATTTTTTGACAGTCTCTCATTATAGGTCATGGCAGATCAGAAACTATGCAGACCAGGTCATTTTCTACAATTCAAAGAAGTGTATTTTTTCATCCGAGTACATTTTATCATTAATATATCATATGTGAGCTTTCTGCACAGATATACTAGCTTGATATTTATAATCTGTTTATACAAGAATAAATTAGATGCAGGTGCCTTTGTCTCAATACAGTTTATCAACTCTAGTCTTTCTAGTGCATCTTGTTAAAGTTCTTTAACTGAGAAATAGATTACAAAGATAATTCCAGAACATGTGCAATGGGCTGTTACCCCACTCGATGAGTTACCCTGCCTTGCACAAATGTTGTGCCAGGATAGTCACTGACTAACCCATTGCCCTGTATTTGAATTTGTGCTAATTGGAGCCTGAATGAATGAATGAATCAATCAATCAATGAAATGTGAAAGGTAGCAGGTACTTCCTGTGTGCTCTTACTCATACAGAGTTTGATAATGCTTTCTGCTACAACTTATGTACAGGTTTTGCTTTGGAGGTTTATGTTGCTTTGGTGGATTTTCCCTTCAGCTTAATGCAGTTTTTGGATTCCCCTGCATAAAAATATACTAGATTGTCCGGAGTACTGTAAAATATTCCTCTGACTTTTTTTTTTGTTTGTTTTTTACATACAAGATTTAAGTATGCCATATTTGTCATTCTGAGTGGGTCAGCTTGTGAACAGCACAACAGTTCTTTCATTGATTAAATTCTTTGTTTCATTCTGGAGTATTCTTCTATCTATTTCTCTGTTTCAGATTCAGGCACTTTAATTTCTTTACCTATCTGTTTTCCCCCAGATTCCAAGCTTCCCAGGCTGTGTTGGAAGAATGATTGTGCTTCAGTATTGCCTCTTCTCACGTCTAGAGCTTTGTTCCTGCGTGACCTTGTAAATCAGACAGAAAGAAGAATGGGCCTGGCCCTGTGGATCACAAGGGTAACACCGTGCTTTGCACATTAATTTTATCTTACTATTTTTGGCACATAGAAAGTCTGACTTACTAAATGTCATGTTTCAGTTTACAGCTCATACTTCCTACAGCTGGCTACCTGCTAGAGTTTGCATTATTATGGACTATCACAACTTCAGATTGTGAAACATATTTATTTACTTACCTGATCATTTACATACTTATGTACTTGTTGCTTAATCACTTACAATTTTATACTGAACTAAATCTGAAGTGTTAATGTGGACCAATATTTGTTATGTTAGAAATATAAGGTGAAGTTTTAAGTTGCAGGATCCATATGAACTGCAATGTGCTTGTAGAACCATAAAAGCAGCCATATTTTTTACCATGGAACTTGCAGATGATTTCGACTTAAAATTACTCGTGTATTTGTAATTTTACCTTAGACACCATGCTGGAGGTTTCCTGGCTCAAAGGATAAAGATGTTAAGGGAAAACTTAACACCTATCTGTCCAAAGGCTGTTGTTGGCCCAGAGGCAGTGGCACACCATGGTAGATGGAGGTACCACCATGGTACATGGAGGTTTTGGGTTTATGTCCCAAATGAAAGCAAATATTAACTTTTCACTTCCATGATTGTAACAGTGTCGAAGCAGAGGACTTTTTCTGTATTTGTATGAATCAACAGAACTGAAAAAACTATTAATAACCATACCAAATGCTATGCGGTCTTGAGACGCCTAAAATTCCAAGCTTCAGTTCTTGTCTAAGAAACGATAGCTGAAATCCATGTAGTATAAAAATCCAAATTTAATAAAAAAACAAATGGTAACAAGTTAAGCGCTTTCACCCATTACAACCACGGGCTTCATCAGAACTAATATTTTCTTAAAAACAGTTGCGATTTAAATAACCTTCCTGGCGCCAAAAACATAGCCATATTTAAAGCTACAGATCCTAAATAAATTTGTCCAATACAACATAAATGTCAATTGCATTTCATTTGTTTAACCAATAAAAACATCCTAAAATATATAACATATATGCAATACGTCTGAAATATACATTAATTGCCTGAAAAACTATATACCAGTGTTAATTGAGCATATTAAGCAAGGGTTTTATAGAAATAAAATCATTGAGCCCTGGGGGGGTAGATGCATCTGTAAACAATTGCCACCACAGTTCCTTGTAAGATAGCACACCTTTATAATTTCCCCCTTTCGGATCTATCTTGATACTATCCAAAATAGCGAATGTGAAATGATGATTATCCTCCCCATTTTTTTATGTGCCTGTATAGGCAGTGGAATTGTAAGTCTAAACTAAATATATATTTGGCCAAATGTTGTGCCTGTTCGGCTTTTTACATAGGAAAGACCGAAAGGCAGTTTAATAAGCGAATTTATGGCCACTTGTACTGTATTAAAAAGAAGGATGAAATAAACGCACTATACAGGCACATAAAAAAATGGGGGGATAATCATCATTTCACATTCACTATTTTGGATAGTATCAAGATAGATCCGAAAGGGGGAAATTATAAAGGTGTGCTATCTTACAAGGAACTGTGGTGGCAATTGTTTACAGACGCATCTACCCCCCCAACCCCCCCTCCAGGGCTCACTGATTTTATTTCTATAAAACCCTTGCTTAATATGCTCAATTAACAATGGTATATAGTTTTTCAGGCAATTAATGTATATTTCAGATGTATTGCAAATATGTTATATATTTTAGGATGTTTTTATTGGTTAAACAAATGAAATGCAATTGACATTTATGTTGTATTGGACAAATTTATTTAGGATCTGTAGCTTTAAATATGGCTATGTTTTTGGCGCCAGGAAGGTTATTTAAATCGCAACTGTTTTTAAGAAAATATTAGTTCAGATGAAGCCCGTGGTGGGAACGGGTGAAAGCGCTTAACTTGTTACCATTTGGTTTTTTATTAAATTTGGATTTTTATACTACATGGATTTCAGCTATCGTTTCTTAGACAGGAACTGAAGCTTGGAATTTTAGGCGTCTCATGACGGCATAGCGTTTGGCGTGGTTATTAATAGTTTTTTCAGTTCTGTTGTTTCAACGAACGCCAAACACATTTTCACATTTTGTATTTGTATGAATGTGTTTGTAACCGACCTTCAACACTGTGCTGGGGATTTCTGAGCTGAAAGGAAAAAGCTCATCAGGGAAAAACTCAATGCCTATCTATCCAAAGGCAACACCCGTCTGTCCAAAGGCTGTTGTTTGTCCAGAGGCAGTCAGTCACCCTAGCGCAGGATTGGACTCTACATCCCAAGTGGGGGATAATATTATCCCTTCACTTCTGTACTTCATATGAAAGTTTGAACTTAATCCACTTTGTACTGTGTACTTTAGAAAATGAGAAAAGCAGTACTTTTTCTCAGTTTCTTATTTCCTTTTCTTGAATTGTAAATAACTATAAACACATTTAAGTGTGTATCCCTTATACAATAAATATAAATAAGGTTTTCAAATGCTTAAGATTTTTTTTTATAGAATTGCATGGTTTCCTGTAGTGTAATCTCCTTTGCGTATATTTTTTCCAATTTTCTCATTGTCTTTCTCATATACCATTCCAGGTTAAACCTACCTCTAAACTACTACACGTCTGATACACATATATATGTAATGAAGTCACTCACTAAAGTTTGATTCCTGTTGTGTGTACAGTATATAAATACAGCATATTTGTTGGATGTAAAACTACTGTGGGGTCCAATCTTAAGCATAATCACATAAGAATGCAATATATATTTCAGTTGTTACATGCTGTATTATGTTGCATTTTGCTTATACTGCATTCTGTTTGTATTTCAGTTTGATATTCTTATGTAACATGACATATTCTTATATGTTCTCTGCAGTTTCCACTGTAACTATGTGTTTTTATACCCAAGTTGTTGTGTCTTTCGGCTCGCCACAGCGGAACTCCAGTCCGCTAATGTTTGGTAGTGGATTTTTACGTGCCGAGTTACCAGCCCTGATGCACAACCTTCAATGAAGGCACGCCCATTCACGCATGCTTCCACACAGAAGATGCTCTAGCTGAGAATCGAACGCGACAACGTCTTGCTGTGAGGTGACAATGCTACCGCAGCACCACTACCGCGGGTTAATAGTTGGAAATACTTTAAAAGCCATTCCACCCACCCAGTCAACAAAGATAAGTAACTAACCAAATAAGTAAATCTAAAAATTTGCTGGAAAACTGGTTTGCATGTAAAGAGCACATTTATTTGGGGAAAGTTGATTTATATATATATGTATATATATATATATATATATATATATATATATATATATCTATATCTATATAAGGATATTTTTAATTGTTTTACTTAATCAGAAAAAATAAATATTATTGATTTTTTGACATAGACAGTAAGGAAAATGCTCTAGTAACCTAATGATATATCAAAAGAACTTGGCAGCCCAAGGACAATCGGTTAGTGATGTTACTCATAAGTGTTTCATGGTGATGCCATTCCAGTACCAAGTTCAACTGACTGAAAAAGTCTGCATGCAAATAATCAGTGAATAAGTGAGGATACACAGACAGAAAAGGAACTTGTTTACTACACAAAGCTTAGTTGCAAGGAGATACTATTGAATTACCACTTGTGATACAGGCAATTTTACATTTACACAGAAGTAATCAAACTGTATTAACAAATTAATATTAATAAACATTACACTTCACATATATTGCTATATATCATATAACCTAAGCAACAGTACATGCATTATTCCAATTCTGCCCCTTTTTTAAAACAAGAAACATCTTTATTAAGCCATCACATACAACATAACCAATTATACATGTATATAAATGAAAACAATCCACACCAACACAATCCTACTTGCAAGCATTTTACATCACAAACCATACTGATACATTCCAAGTTGCAAACATTATACCTCACTTATAATCTACCCAATCATTTTCAGTCAAACATTACATAGCTGATTTAAGTCCTGCCTTCTTTTAAACCTCATTCATCCCATGTATGCATTGTTCCCACAATTCCTGTTTTTTTCCTATGTAGTTTGCCCCTACCCTTTTCTAAAGATCTCAATTCCAGTTATTTTATCTCCGTTACTATATTCACTACTTCTAATATAGTTGGTTTAGATTTTGATTTCCAGTTTTTAGTAATTACTTTTTTTGGCAGCCACCATAATTAGACACAGCAAAGCCTTACCATGTCTAGGTAATTCTTATTCTGTATCATAGCTCAGAAAAATCATCTCCCTCGTCACACCAATCTGACCACCCAGTATCTCTGAATCCTTAAAGTCCACCAATGCACTGCACTCCCACTGAACATGCTCCTAAGTACCTCTTTCCTCCCAGTCATACTGCCAACATTTGCTGTCTACCTGAGGAAAAATACTCTGGAGTCTGCTTGGGGTATAAAAATATCTGTGTAAACATTTCCAAGCAAAAATCCTAAATCTTCTAGATTTTGTTGCATATTTAGGAGACATACATATATCCTCCCATTGTTTCTTTCTTAATTGCTTATCCAATCTCTCTTCCCAATCCTTTCTAACCTCCTCTGGTTGATTCTTATTGGCCATGTCTCTGTGACCATCGCACCTGAACCCTGTCCCTACTCTATCTCTTCTTTCTCCCTACCTCCTCCCCCTCCCCCCTTATTCAAATTTCTCTTTAAAAGCCCCAACACTACTTTTGCTGTTTTTTTTTTCTTTGTTCTCTGTTGTTACCTGTTATCCTCACTCTCTCTCTTTTTCTCATTTTTTACTACTAGGGATATTTTTTCTAATTATGGATGTGTTGCCAAACATTTCTAATGTGCATTACTTTATCATATTAACTTTCTTGTATTGTTGTGATGTGGAGCTTTTCTCTCCAGGCCTCTGGAGAAAAAAGAGCATTAGCCCAGTTGGACTATCCTGGTCAACAAATGTCAAATAAATAAATAAATTTTATATGCTCTACTAATTATTCCTTTTTTAAAACAGCTTCTGTTCTAGATTCAACTAAAAGCTCTACCACTGCTGGTCTTTCATTTAGGACCCCCCTATTTCTTTCTCTTTGCCTATACTCTGATATCAATCCTTGATAGGGAAGGCAATATCTAACCTGCAGTCCAAACAAGTTCTTGGCCTCTTCCCATTTTATTACCTCTTCCTGTCTAGTTATTTCCTCCCAATACCTTGGTTCCATTGCCAGTTTTTTCCAATAAATTCCAGCCCTTTCTTGCCTATTTCCTATATCCCTAATTGCAGTCATCCCTATCGACAGAATCCCCTTTCTCCATTCCTGTTTTGGCTTAGTTCTTAAAATACTTTCTGCTACTCTATAAATATAATATTCTGTATGATTATTGTTATTCTTCTTACAGGCCTGCATCCAAAATCCCAGTCCCTCCTTGTTTCTTGAAAGAATGCGGAAAACTTTATTGGAATCTGTATACAGTGAAGTCAAATTCAGTTTCATATTTATTAAATTGCTTTAGAAACAATAGCACGTCTAACAATATGTTAAAAAGAAACAAAGCACGCCTAGCAATATGATAAAACACAAATCAAATGGAAAGACTGGATACAACAATAAATATACAACTACAAAATATATAGCATGATAATACAAAGAATATAAGCACAAAATAAATAACACTGTTAAGAGCCAAAGTCATTAAAACAATTCTTAAGTCTGATATACATAACATCTAAATAGCAGCTTAAATACATAAGCCTTAAGAAATCTGCAGAAGCAGGCTAAAATAAATCTCTCTTATAGTTACTGTGGTAATGGTAACCACAGAGCTGGGCTTGATAAGCAATGCCATGACAACTAGATACTTCCAGTCGCACTTGAGTAACTGCTTGCATCCCCTGGAAGGCAGAGGGCATCAACCAAGGAGAACAGAATGATACTATAATCTCCCTCATGTAAAAAGGCCCAGGTTATTTAGGGAGAGAACAACCTTCAGCAAAATTTTAAAACAATGTTATAATATAGCAATAACCCACGTCTGGGTGTGGGTAATGCTGGATTTACCCACGGTTGGTGTGGTTTGGTCACGAGGGGGAAGCCCAAGTGGCCAAACAAAGCCAACCGTGGGTAAATCCAGCATTACCCACACCCAGAAGTGGGTTATTGCTATTATACAATGACATTATTTAAGAAAAAAATAATTACTTTTATTAAATAATGGCATTGTATAATTACTCCTTGCTGCCCTTCCGCAGCTGTCTGGTATTCTGTGGCAGTTCTGATGTACTGCACATGCGTATACCTATGCAGTACATCAGAGCTGTGGGCAAAAGCAACGGAGAAAGCAAGATCTCCGTTGCTTTTTAGAAACTGTCTCGCTATGTTAAAGGAGTTTAACATAGCGAGACAGCTTTAAAAAAAGCAACAGAGATTCTCCTTTGCTTTTTTTAAAGCTGTCTCGCTATGTTAAACTCGTTTAACATAGCGAGACAGTGTGAACAACAGAGATCTTGTGTTCTCCATTGCTGTAAAAAAGAGTTATAGTAATGGAAAAAGTCCGGGCGACCGAACCTTTTTCCATTACTATAACTCTGATTTACAACGTGCACGCTGACCAATCCAGCTTGCACGTTTTTGAATATTAATGGGGGGTCGTTGTATAATGGACTGGAATCCAGTGTAAATTCATTAACATAGGCTTGTAAGGGTCTATATTATAAGAACAAATTTTTAAATATTCGAACACCATATGGGCAACACCAAATGGTCAAATATTTAAAACCTCGAAACTGTGAATGGAGATCTTCCATTTACTTCAACGTAGCGTGATCTCCGAGTTGGTATATTTAAGTAGCGGTCAAGTGATCAGGTTGGTTTTTGTTTTATTGTTACATTTTTTATTTTGTTTTCGATGTTTTACAACTTCGCTCATATGGTGTTCGAAGTTGTAAAACTTTGTTCTTATAATATAGACCCGGCTTGTAATGTTGTCATACCTGAAAGAAGCTTGGCTACAGAGTTTTGTACTTGCTGCATATATAATCCCACTGTTGTCATTTTTTGAACTGCAGAACAAGAGCAAATATTTAACCACAAAAAAAATATGTAAAATTATTGCCTAAAAAATAACTTGCAAGTTCAGATTACTTTTTTAAACCTCAGGTCCTTGGGTCCTGTAGTAATCTGGTTTATGGCTCCCATGCCTTTCATGAAGAGTCCTAACAAGAAAATATATTTATAGGGGTGGCCTTATTTTGGGTAATGTACTGGCGGATGAAAACTGAATGCTCCAGCTTCAATTGCCCAAAGTTTAACCTGCTGACAAACGGAGTTCCTCCTTAGGAAACCACTGTCAGCGAGTTGTGCTGAAAATTATTCCCTTTTGGGGGGAACTTCCCCATTCTATAAGTTGGTACAGACAAGAAGTTGGTATATATAAGTTCAAAGAGTGTGAGGGGCTTGCCCCCCCCCAAAAAAACAAAGTGCAGTCACATATCCACTCATATGTCATATCGTTGCTCTCCTTCACTTCCAGCCAATGGCAAAAAGGAGACAGCTTCTGCATGGACACGAAAATGCATTATACAGTGGCTAGAGATCTGTTACGTTAATTACAAGGTCTTGTGCTTTGCTCAGTGTCTTTCAGAGCACAAATAAAATTTTATTGTTGCAAACAAAGCAATGTATCCAAAGCTCTACTGCTTCATAAACAACCTTTGCACTAGGTGACCTGAGACTGGGACTATGAGTCATGAATTAAACTCTGGCTCCTATGTTACAGCCTTAATTTATTTTGTTTATGCTGACTATCCACTGACACAGTAAGGCTTTGTCACTAAGCAAATGAGTTATAATGCACACAGTAAAAAGAACAGGTGATTCATAGTCAGGGACTACTCTAGGAATGTGGCAACCCACAAATTGTGAACAGAGGCTACAAAGTAAAGAGCAACAACGCAACTTTACATGGCATACATTTGCAATGGTTAAGGGTGGGTGTGTAAAAGTGAAGCACCCAGCCTCTAAGCGATTCAAGGAACAGAGTCTGGATAATGTTGCCTACACTGCCCAATAATGAATTAGTAATTATTCCTTAGGGCTCACTTGGTAAATACACTTTTAACCTGGAGACAGTATTTAAGTATACATAAAACAATTTAACACACTCCCCTAAAATCTGAAATATCTCAGTTGGCATTCAACTTTTTGGTGCCTAAAAATGTTCTTTGTCATTGCTTTCTGTGACTGCACATAATCCTGCCAGCAAAGTCACACACCAGGTATACTCACTACCCCAGTAACAGTGACATTAAGGTGTGAGTTACCTGCGTCAGCAAACAAAACAATGAAAATAAAGACATTCAACTAAATCTACTGTGCATCTGTTATTTAAGTCTTAGATGTTTAATGTTAATTTATTATGCAGCAGATTTTCAAAACGCTATACAGAGTTAAAATACAGAATTTGCTTAGTCATAAGACTACCTAGCAACTCCTGTCTGCAAAATGTTACAGAGTAGCAAAGTTTCACTACCTGGAGAATTACCCAGAGTGGCTCGACAGTGAGTCCTTTGTTATGCTTCCTGATTGCACAGATCTGCTTTTGTCTTTATTTGCTCCAGGGTTGTATTGAAACATTTTGTATCTGGCATGACTAATTCTACAACATTGTAAATAATGTAATGTAGATGACATGCAATGAACAGGAAGAGGAGCTAATGATGTATCACATATGTTAAGTTCAAGATATCAACTGAGAATGGAAGTATGCAAACAGGTGATGCAAATGATTTCAGGCAGAACGGTGAACACACTCACATTGCTGTTATCTAATGTTGTCACAACAGAAAAAAGAGAACAGCTTGTGACTGGTGACCCCCAGATTCTATGAGATATGGACTGAAACGTGTTTGCTGACTGATTTCACTATTTGTAAATATGTTTTAACCTCCTGGTTTAAAACAAGATCATTTGTTAGATAGTGCCACTTAATTGTTATCCACATGGTATTCTTCTAGTTTTCATCTTGGATCCTCATAGCTCAGTTGCAGAAAGCTGCTCTGGTACAGAGCTGTCATGTCTGTGACAAGAGTATTAGGTTTAAGTACACCTGCATTCTTCTGTCATGTCTGTGACAAGAGTATTAGGTTAAGTACATCTGCATTCTTCTTGTCCTTTGCAGTAAGAATGGATATTTTGCAACTGTGCCTACAGCAAGGATCCAATGGTATTGTGGAAAAACTGAAATTCAAACAAATATGCTATGGAGTGGCATCTTAATATTGTGCTGTCTGCTACGTTTGTTAAAGCTATACATTGCAGGTTCTTCTGATTTAGGGAGAAACTGCTCAGCAAATGTGAAACTGTTTCACTTAATACAGTGTCTTCAGTGAGAGTATGTCCCTTCCTGGTCATTGTTTTTTGGCAAACACCTTGTACAGCCTATTCAGGATAGCAAAGCAGTAGGCTCTGATAGCTGAATTAATTTATCATCAGACTCATCTTGTCATATGCATTATCCTTCCACAAAACAATATGGTGGGGGGGGGTTCAACCTTAACTATGGGCACACATTTTTTTATTCAGTCTCTCTTTTAAAATATATGTGCTTTATGTGCTTTTCACTTCTACCTGGTAAAGCAGTAAATACTATAATCAGCATTCCTGATTTTGTTCCAACATATCATACAGCTGGCCTGAGACCGCTTAAAGATCCAAGGAGATGAACCATTCTATTGTTCATACCCCCAAGAGTGCAATCCCTAGTTTAGGCAGGCTAAATACCCTTAATAGGTGCAAACTGTTTAGTGAAGACTATTCACCAAAGTGATCTGTCCTGGACACCTGGTTGCTCAAGTTCCAAGCTGTAAGGGGTTCAGTCCAAGCCGACTTGAGCAAACTGGACATTCTTTTTTTCCCTCAGAATAATTTAACTGATTAGCTTGTCCCTAATATGGACATGTACATATTCACTGCATTGGAGTACTTAATCTTATGTGTTTTAGTAGTTTAATTATGACTGAGAGCCTAAGAAGAATAATCTAGAGTTAATTGGCCCTAGGTGATTTGGTCACATTGACTGATGTTGATGTGACACCCAAACACAAGGTAAAATTGCAAAAAAAGGAGATTGATTATCATACCTCTCAACCTCTTAGTTCAAGAAATCTGGACAGAGCCTAACATTTTGGAGGGACAAAGGCTCAAAAATAGGGACAGATTTTAAATATTGCTCTTATAAACTTAGAAAGTTGCTAAAATGACATCGGTGGTTGGAGGGAAGAGGGAATTTCCCTGCAAGTGTTGCAAAAGTCTTAAATGCTTCATCTGTCACAGTAAATGTCTACTGATCTTATGATCCCTGAGCAACAGAGCAGAGGGGAGCCAGGCATGATAATATTAGAAGAAAGAGACAATAGACCATAAAAAGATGGGCAGCAAATGGTGCAGACAGTTAAGCAGAGCAAGTATATGACTATGCCCAATATGAGGGGGGAAGGGTATGGAGACGAGAGTAGATATACTGACAATTGTGAACCGAAAGATCGGTGTAGGAATCCTGAAGTCAATGAAACTATTGGGGAGAGATCTCTTTTGAAAACAGGCATCAATAGAGAGAAGTCTTGGGAAAATTTGGTGAACCTGGTGATTCTTGGAGCAGAAGAGAAGGAAAGCAGAACAGGGACTAGAAGAAAACATTGTGAAGACATGCAGCAATGACAGGGAGAAGACAGTCATTTTTACAGACCATCTCTGGGTGGAGGTCTTATGGATGTGTCGGTGCGGGGGAATACTAGCTTGGTGTAGAAGAAATGATGACAGAAAAGAATGCCATGTGAGTGGATGAGGAAACATTTTTTAATGGAAAGAGTGGTATGTCAATAAGGAGTAATGATATTTTGCATTTAATTATTTCTTTTCTGTTTTTGTTTACATTTTTATGCTATCCAACATGTTGAGTACTCACATGTCATAGGATGCACAGGGGATGCCCAACCTACTTGGGCAAGATGCATGAAATTGAAAGTGTATAGAACGAAACTGGGGTGGTGACTGTCAGCTTATCTGTAGATAAAAGGCATGAAGTGAGTTGTATTTTGTAAGGTATCTAATGGGCATATTAAACATTCAGAGTAGCTACAAGGATATGTTGTACAATGACAATTGTTCTATCGTGAACAGATAGGTATGTGCAAGACTATGCTTGAGTGTGATAACTGTTACAAAAGTACCTATGGAGCAATGTTTTTATTTAGCTTATTGTTTTCCATTTGTTACTCTGTTAAGAAGCATTTATGTATGGCTTGCAAAACAGCAGAGCAGTGATGCCAACCCAAAAGGGGTTGAAGCAGTTTGGAACCTGCTTATTTGAAAAAGTGGTAGAGTGTCTGATGTGAAACTATCACCTGCTGCAAAGAAAACATATATAGTAAATATAATAAATTTAGATTGACTTTATCAGTATTTTGACACTATTAAATGTAACAAACTGCTGGACTTAACACTGTGAGTGTGGATGCATGTGAGTGTGAGTATGGAGCACATGAAGCATTATGTTATTACACACAAAGTACTTTAGGGGAATGGTATTCTAATGTCAAATGGTATTGCTGAAAATCTGCA
Organism: Protopterus annectens; assembly: GCF_019279795.1. Taxonomy (NCBI): domain Eukaryota; kingdom Metazoa; phylum Chordata; order Ceratodontiformes; family Protopteridae; genus Protopterus; species Protopterus annectens. The sequence goes on along the minus strand of NC_056741.1, from coordinate 331,591,533 downwards.
TTATATTATATATAAAAGCAATAAAAATGATACAGTTAAAAAATAACAAATCAACTGTATCATATATTGTATTAGAGATACTTGTCACATAACATCAGATTAGTGTTTCATAACTACAAACTCTGGTGTGCCTTATGAGTCAAATTAGAGAAAATGGGATATGAAAAATCAACCTTATCCTGGAAATTTGCTCTCCTACACATACCTCCTATAGGAATGAAGAATAATCACTTGCACATCCTAGTAACAACATTTATGCTAATAAAATATTACATCACACTAAATTGGAAAGACAGGTCTATAATAACATGGGATGGTTTCAAGCAAACAGCTAGTAAACAGCTTTTGGCACATAAGTATTTATGGTATTCCATGAGGAATAAAAGGACCCAGAAGGACACTTGGAAACTGATATCTGAACACATTCTGGCATGATTGTAATTCATAACTCTGTATGCTGCATAGTTTGATATAGATGAGAATTGTATATAGGTTATTACTGTATATAGGTTTTATGTATATAGGTCTGTATGTTGTGTATTATTGTTTATTCTCTGTTAAATTGTTTTCCTGTTTTCATTTTGTTTTGATATAACCCTAATAAAAAGGAATTGAAAAAAAAAAAAGATTAGTGTTTCATAACAAAAACTGGAAATAAGAACAGAATGTGTATTAATACTGTAGAGAACATAGGAGCAAACATGAGAGGAAAAACAGAAGATATAAAACAAGAGAATGATTGGGTGGGGAAAGAACGGTGTTCTATAAACACTCACATCTCAAGCATTCAAAACCCACTGTGTCAAGGCCAGGGACTCAAGCATCTTGTAGCGTGTGTAGGCTGCTGCTTGTGAGTGGAGGAAGTGCAGCAGCCATGACGACTGTGTCTGAAGGGGTGGGTGTGTGCATTAGGACACATGTGGGAAGGGAAGTTTAGATTTAGGGAGCTGAAGGAGGATTTAGGTTTAGGGAGCAGGAAGGAAATTTTTAGTTTAGGGAGTGGGAGGGACAGGACTTTTAGGGTTAGTGAGCAAGAAGGGGATCTTGGGGATTAGGGAGTGAGGTGGTTTTAGATTTAGAGAGTGGGAAGGGAGTTTTAGGGTTAGAGTTAGGGTTCTGGTAGAGTCATGGGCACTAAGTAGTTATAGAAAATTGAGTTAGTAGAAGTTTGAGCACTTGTTTATTCATGCAAGCAGCAATGAGCAAATCTATGGCAAACATACCACATATCAGCACTTGTAGTAGACGTAGGAAAGAAAAAAAGATATAAAGAGGAGATGAAACAGAAAGAGATGTAGAAGACAAGTGAGAAAGGAAAACAGGACTTTTAAAAGCCAAAAATAAGGAAGAGAGGTCAAAAAGGTAAAGAGGTGTGTTTCAGAAAATGGAAAGATGTATCAACTTCTACACCTACAGGATGAGTTAGAAGAAAAGCAAACTTTTAAGTAATTTTAAAAACAAGGGAAATATGAACAATTTTTCATGAAAGGAGATGTTTGTGCCAATGTGTAGCAAGACATATGCAGGATGGAGAATTTCTGAAGTAAGTTAGACACCAGAAGTAAGGCAACATTCCATGACCATGAGTATAAAAACTGATGTATCATAACTAGATGTAAGTGAGAGACATTTCATTGAGTACAGCAGCTGGGCAGTAAACTTTAGTAGAAACATGGCAAAGTGATTCTGAAGTTTCAGCCAACCAAAAGAATGATGAGAGACAAATTAATGTGATGAAGGGTAGGGATTACTGGGGAATGGGGTGATTCTATTGCAAGCAAACCTGGGGTATGACAGAGGAAGTTTGCAAATAAGTAGTATGCATAAAGAATGGGTGGGAAATGTATCACATCTGACTCAAACATAGAGTCATAGAGAATGAAATACTGTAAAAGAACTCTGAACATCTGGGGTTTTTTTCAATGACAGTTTTGGTATCATCATCATATATGAGTGAATAATCAAGTTTTGTCCAAAAATTTTTTGTGGAGTTAGGTATTTCAGTTTTGGAAGTAGTAGTACACTGAAAAAAAACATTCAGTGCATTCTACTAGTATTAAAACATAGCTTAGAGTTTGAGAGTTATATTTCTACTTTACTCTACCCACATCACAGATATGAATGACTATGTCTCCATAACGGAAGATTGGAACATAGCACAGCAGAATCATACAGTTTGTATGGGTGACCTACGATAGACCCATTAGAGCACACCATGTGGAACAGGATTAGATTATAATAAATCCCAATGGATTCTTGGAGTTCACTTGGACAAACAACATTCAAGCAATGTAAGGGTATTAAAATGCAAGCCCAATCTGAACCATTTACAGTTTCTTTATAGAACTGACACAGTACTGAAAATGTCTGACAAGTCAATAAGTAAGGCTCCAGTTACATTATCAGAACCACTTTTAGAGCAAAGATATTCAGTTACAGTCAGAAAGACAGTGTCTCTCTGATGAGTAGGTCAGAATCAATACTTGGAATTTCCAACTAAGTTGAGAGAACTTAAAAAGTTAGAAAGCTAAGTTTAGATGTCTTTTCAAGAGATGTTGATAGTTCTCCTCAGAGAGCCTTTTGTATTGCAGATTTTCCACTTTTGTGAAGAACAGGAGTAGCTTTGCTCAAGAGCCGGGCCTTTCCGTCATACATCTGTTCACAGTAATTGCCATAAGCCAATAGAGTAGTTTGTAGAGATAAGGGAGGGATGTTGTGATATCATCTAATTCAGAGTTTTGATAGAATAAACTGAGCTGCACAACATCTTACAGCATGTATTTTGAATAGCACTGTGGACTGTGCATCCAGACAGAGAGGAAAAGATTTGCCTGTGTGTTTTAGAAATAATTGTATCAAAGAAGGTAGAGAATATGGTAGCTATATTCAAGGTAGGTTCCCCAGGTAACATACTAGGGTGGATGCTTTTCCAAGATATAGAAATAATATAATACGCCTTCATAACTGTTTAAAGGAGTTGCTACAAAGCTTGCAAAAGTTAAAGATTTTTTTTAATGTAAGAAATCGTTTCATTACTGTTTGCAATTAGTATTTTGAACAATGTCAGGATTCTCTAAATTGACAAAGATTGCAGTGAAATTTAGTTGTATTATATTTTTAAAGTGCTGCTCTTTCTTTCATGCAATTTCTGGGGTCACAAAAGTAACCCAAGATAGGATATGAGGATTGGTTCTGCTCTAATTGGTAGGCTGCATCTGGTTAAGTACTTTTAAAACTTCAGAAATCGTTGGTTAAACAAATTAACAGCATCATTAAACTGGAACTGGATAATGTAGAGGTGGAGACAGTGATGAGTTGAAGTTTTAAGTTAAATGACTTACAGAGAAGTGGTAAAGTTTGTTTGTCTTCTGATATATCCAAACTTCAGATCATTTAACCATTAAAGAATCACAGAAATGTCCAACAAATGCAAGTTTTTGTGTATTTGAATGTAGGACCTACAAAATGTGTTATTTCACTTTCAGACAGACAATTCAATGCATGTATGAAGGAAGATGATGAGCACTGCAGCATTAAACAACAGCATTTGAGAATGCAAGGCAGTATCTGCACAGGGGGTCTTGTCAATATTCTAGTCACCCATGCTAAGCACTCCAGTTTTGATGTTATGGTGGGACCCCGAGAAGTAATGACAGCAGTTTCTTCACTAAAGTGGGCAGGACTACATAGGCATAAAACAGAAACATGCATGCATATGTTGACAGCTATATCAATTATTATGGAGTCCTGATGTATACAAGTGAGTTATTGAACATGATGGAGGAAACAATTAGGGGAATCTTCAGAGAAGAAAACTACATTCTTGTGAATATGCATATACATAGTGTTGGTTGGGTGTTTATTCCAAGTGTTACTGACGTGAATATACAACCAAGCTCTTAAAAGAAATTATTGACCCGATCAACTTTATTTCAGCTTGCAAAACATTCTTAAGCTCCTTACTATCCTACGTAAAATGTGGCATTAGAAATGTACCCAACAGACTTTCTGCTATGAACGTATACATTGCACATATATCAGCTGTAAACGTTAAATTGATACTGTCTTCTCTATGCAATGCTTTCTTTGTTATTGTAATTATCAGTCAATGTTCTGTTTTTGTGATTGCTCATTGTGTTTCAGTCATTTCCATTTGTACTTGTACAGCTATGTTTACTCCCCTGAGTACTGTATAGAAAAAGGCATGTAAACAGAAGGGCTAACCTGGTGAACCTGTTCAACAAAATATAAATACGTAAATAAAACAAATGTATTCTTGTGCATAAAAAAATAGGAGTACAGAAGTAGAATTCTGTTGCAGATGCTTCTAACATTGATGGAGCAAATGTTAGGTGATTCATTGCATCTGCAGAGAGGCAGAAAATTAGAGTATTGTTTGGGGGGGTTAAGCTGGGGAGGAAATGGATAAACATGAAATAACTGAAAAGGATAAAAAAGAAATTACCATAATATAAGCAGAGACAACATCTAAGTTCATATGCTTGTAGCAACTTTTTCCATCTGCAAGTCATTCTGAGCTTTGCAACATTGCAGAGACTATGTACTTTTTATGCACACCTGAATGTGAAAATGCATGCACTTGAGATGGTTAAGATAGGTATAAGCAATTTATTAAAAGTATGACTTCACCAAGAGTAGGTTATGAAATATGGAATGGGGAAAACAAGGTAGAAATGGTACAAGGTATAAGGTACAAAGGACATCCTTACTATAGAGGGAATAGACTGAGGATAAAAGGAAGCGGAGGAAGGAGATAGCACTCTGATTTTAATAGAAGGGAAAGGAATGCAACAAAGGTAGGAAGGTTTATACCAAATGTTAGGGGAAAAAGAAGTTGTTCAATAAGTGTTGGTCTGAATAATTAGCAAGTGATTACAGACCTTGTGTAGTGGTTGAATTTTTATGGGCTAGTTAGCATGAGAATAATGAGATGGCAGCACAGAGTAAATGGGGAGCATTTGTGTGTGTGTGTGTGTGTGTGTGTGTGTGTGTGTGTGTGTGTGTGTGTGTGTGTGTGTGTGTGTGTGTGTGTGTGTATGTGCATATCTGTAAGTGAATGGGGAGTTGCATGTAGATGTGTATATGTCTGTGGATATGTGTAAATGTGTGTGTGTGTGTGTGTGTGTGTGTGTGTGTGTGTGTGTGTGTGTGTGTGTGTGTGTGTGTCTGTGCGTGCATATGTTTAAGTGTGTGTGTGTGTGTGTGTGTCTGTATGTATGTGCATATGTGTAAGTGTGGGGGGGCCTGTGTGTAGGTGTGTATGTGTGTATGTCTGTGTATATGTGTAACTGTGTATATGTGTGAACGTATATGTGTGTGTGTGTCTGTGTGTGTGTGTGTGTGTGTGTGTGTGTGTGTGTGTGTGTGTGTGTGTGTGTGTGTGTGTGTGTGTGTATCTGTAAGTGAATGGGGGGTTGTGTGTAGATGTGTATGTGTGTATGTCTGTGGATATATATAAGTGTGTGTGTGTGTGTGTGTGTGTGTGTGTGTGTGTGTGTGTGTGTGTGTGTGTGTGTGTGTGTGTGTGTGTGTGTGCATCTATGAATTGTGAGACACATGACAGTACAAGATCCTTATGTCTTCACCTGATACAGCATTGATATGCAGCATGCACTTGCTCCTTCATGATTTATATTCCCTGAATGTGTACTTTGCAGTACTGTAATACACATAAACACATTCTCTACCATGGCATATCATCTGAAGTAACACATTTATTACACCATATGCATGGATTACAGAGTTTTAATAGTAACACAAATTAATGTTTTTGTGTTTACCTCAGTGTGATTTTTTTTATGTCAAGCAACATTACTCATATTTAGGAAGTGGTAAGACACAGTTCACAAACTGAAGAAAAACTCCTTCTTCTGTTCTAATCATATGCTGACCATTCTGTGAATGAGGTTAGCCTCAACACACAGCCGAAAGCAATCCTGATATAAGCATGAGTAGACAGTTATTAAGGTAACTATAACACCTTCCATGGTTCGATGTACTCCTGATGTATTGTTCAGATTGGAAGTCAAGTAAGTGGAGGCTTATGATCTACTGAGTAATTCTGTCTGTTCAAAATACATCATACCCTCCATCAAAATCCATGGAGTCTGACAAATGCTGTAATAATTTGTTCTGTGGACTAGTGAACAGATGTGATATGAGAGATTCCACTTGGCTGTGACACTGTCACAGATGGAGGTTTTGTTCCTTAAGCGCTGTACTCCCTTTTAAGCCATATTAATTCACATGCACTGCTGATGGTACCCCCTCAAACCTGTTGCATAACTTATGCGGTATTGGTAATTACAACACATGCCACAAAAATGTGAGTTAGGCAAGCAGGATTCAAATCCAGTTAGGTGTATGTTCTATCAGTGTGTAAAAAGCAATTGTTGATATGTAAAGGTAGGCTAATGAACAGATATGATGGGAAAAGTTTTACTTAGTCTTTCATAAGTGGAGGGTTTTGATCCACTAAGTGTTGTACTCTCTTTTAACTATGGCCATATTCATTCACATACAATGGTGATGGTATACCCTCAAATGTGTGCTTTATAACAGTTGATGTGTAACTTTTTATCTGTGGCATTGGTAGTTAGTGCACAAGTCAAGATAATGTGAGCTAGACATGCATAAGTTCAAATCCATCAAGATATACATTCTATCAGTGGGCAAAAAACAATTTGTGACATGCAAGAATGGCTTTGTGAGCATTTGGGATGTCAGAAATTATGCTGCTATTTGACAGGTGTCAGGGTTTGGTCTCATAAGTGCTGTATGCACTTAAGTATGATCGGTTTATAAATTACTTTTTGTATGTCTTGTTGCATGACAACAGACAGCAACATTGCTATTCATAGCTGAAGAATGGTAAATATTGGTTCTAGTCTTATGGCAAAAACTGAAAAAAATGTGTTTGGACCCATAGATATGCTGACCATCTCAGAAATTAGTTTAGTCTTGATGCACAAAAGAAAGCAATACTGATATTAATTCAAATGTAACAGCTTCCATGGTTCATTGTACTGATGTGATGAAATTGTTAATAAGATATGTTTAGGCTTGTGAATCACCAATTACTGTTTCAGGTTCATTATGCTCATGTGTCAATCTTTCATAATGTACTCCCTTCAAATGTGTACTTTCTGAAAACTGTTGTAAAAATAACACTGGCATCGGTAGCTATTATACAACTCAGTAGCGTAGCTAGCATGGGGAAAGAGCGGCAACTGCACCGGGTGCAAAGTATTGGGGGTGCAATCAGGCACTCCAGATCTCTCTTTTATACAATACCAGATTTTCATAGTTTCATAGGTTGGTACTAGGCTATCGGCCCTAGGGCCTATACAAGCCTAGCCATAACAATTCCCTGGCTATTTCTTCCCACCCTATTTACTTTCCTGGACCCCTGTCTAGCAGGGCGACTGATGTGATCCCTGGGGTGAATTTCCTTTCTCTCATCCAATCATCTAGGTTCCTTTTAAAGAGGGCCAAAGAGGTGCTCTGCTTGACATGTATGGGCAGTCTATTCCAGAGTCTGGGGAGTCTCTGGTTCAGGAACCTATCCCTCCAGCATGTCTTGTTTATTGTGATGGCAAGATTTAGATCCCTGGAGTGTGTGGCTCTGAGGAATTGGGATTTCTTTAAGTGTAGCATATCCAACAGCTCTGGGTTTGACATGGCCTTGTATGTCAAGCAGAGATCGCCTCGGAGTAGACGATATGCGACAGAGTATAGCTGGAGTTTTTTAAGACGGTCAGCATAGGGCATGTGCTTTAGGCCTGTGATTCTTTTAGTGAGGTATTTCTGCGGCCCTTCCAGTTGTTGCAGATGTCTTGAGAGATACATACCAAATGGGGCGTTGTATTCTATAATGGGTCTAATGAGGGATGAGTACAGTGGGACAATGACCTCCTTTTTTCCGGATGAAAAGCCCTTAGTGATGAGGTGTGCCAGAAAGAAGGATTTCCTGACTGTTGTGACGATGTGGTTATTGAAGATGAGACCACTGTCCACCTGTGTCCCTAAGTCTCTTATCACACTTTTGGTGTTTAGTGTACTGCCACCTATGTGATAATTCATGGGTACATGTTTTACCCAAAGGGGATAACTATACATTTCTTGGCATTGAGCTTGAGCCCATGGTTCTGGCACTAAGCATCTGTTTCTGTAAGGCCCTTTTGTAGAGTATCAACATAATTTGCGAATTCAATAATGGCACCCAGTTTGCAGTCATCTGCGAACTTTGTTAGCCAAAGTCCCTTAGTGTTGGCCTGTACTTCAGAGAAGTAGATGCCAAACAAGAGAGGTCCCAGGACTGAACCCTGAGGTACTCCATTTGTCACTTGTCTGGAGCTGGATTTGGAGTCAGCTACTTTTACAGTGTGGGTTCTGTCAGTAAGCCAGTTGGCAGCCCATTGAGTGATGTAGGGATTAATGCCCAGCTTAGTAAGTTTATCTATGATTCCAGAGTGGGGGATGGTGTCAAAGGCCTTGGCGAGGTCCAGATAGGCTGTGTGGACTGCCTTACCCTCGTCCACGGCTCTAGAGACTGATTCGAAGAAGTCAATATGGTTCAGGAGACAAGATCGGCCCTTCATGAACCCAAACTGGGAGGGGTCCAGTGTTTTAAGGTTGCCAATGTCTTTGTTTATAAGTTCCATGATAATACGTTCCATGGCCTTGCAGATCAGGCTCGTCAGACTGATGGGGCGGTAGTTCCCAGGATCCAAGGTGGATCCCCCCTTGTGGAGTGGGATAACTGTAGCTGTTATTGCAGTTTGCAGACAAACCTGTAGCTGTTATTGCAATTTGCAGTCAAACCTGAGTGCTGTAGTCCTCAGTGTATGGTCTAAACTGTAGTAACTACTTGTGATATTGTAGTAAGCAGTTTGCTACAGTTTAAAACTAAAACCTGAGTGCTGTAGTGCTCTCTGCAGGTAGGGTATAAACTGTAGCAACTCTTTGTACAACTGTATAAAACAGTTTGCTACAGTTTAAAAGAAGAAATTATTATTTTTTTTTTTTTGCAATAACATGTGCGGGAGGAGGGTAGGGGGCAGGCCTCAGAAACAGGACCTGAATGGTTGAGGCAGAAGGGTGACAGGGACCTGTTGTGCATCTGGCCTGGTAGTTGTGCCAACAGATTTTTTTTTTAAATAAGCTGATAACTTCTGATACAACTCATGATAATTTGAGACAGTGAGGGGTTTAAATTCAGTCTATTGCATGTTGTCCCAATGTGTGTAGGCATTGCTGACATGCAATGCTAACTTAGTGAAAACGTGTTGTGACAAATTCTAGTTGGTTGTGACACTTTCGTGAGTGGGAGGTTTTGATCCCCTAAGTCTTTTACTCACCCTTGACCACATCCATATTCATTCACTCACCCTATTGATTACTTCCCTTTATATGTGCACTTTCTAACAAGTGTTATATGACTTATTCTGTGGTGCAGTCAGCTAATGCACAAGTCAAGAGACTGTGAGTTCAGCAGGCAGGGGTTCAAAGCTATAATGACCTTCCCCACTGTTTATATCTGCTCAAAGAGCTGCCAGTTTGTGCAGAGGGCAGCACCACTGCAGGTCATCTAATAGTATACTTTTAAACACTCTCACATAGACCTTTATGTGACTCTCCCCTACTCCTTCCCATCTACTAAGGATCTGGTATAATGGATAGGCACTTCCCTGTCACCTCTGTTTCTGGTCTGGTGGATATGGGCATCCTGAGGCAGTAAAGTAACTGCCTCATGTTCAATGACAACCATTTAGTTTTAGAACAAACACAGTGTGTGAGAGTTATAAATACACAATTTAATTGGAGGCAAAGCTCTGACATACACACATAAAAAATGCAACCCAGGTTGTTAGCATTACACCTAAAACCCTCACTACCAACACTAGGGAACAAACACGTAGACCCACATATGCAGAGGTACTCACTTGTAATCTACCCAAACCTCCAAGACCTCCTAAAAGCATCTCTCAGTGGCCCAGTGCACATTCCAAAAAGAAAGCACATCATAAAATACATAACTCTGAAAATCATAGTAGCCCTGCTTCCAAGCCCATAAGGCAACACACCACACAGCCAAACATTCTAGTCATCTGGGATTCCATTGTAAGACATACTGATGTCCCCCTTACCAGGTTAAACAAAAATAAGATCACAGTGAGTTGTCTGCCTAGAGCCAGGATCCACCAGATCATGCATGCACTTAGGTCTTTAAACCACAAGTACCAGTATAACACAGTTATAGTCCATGTGGGCATGAATGACCTAAGACATACCTCAATGGACTAGATGAAAAGAAACATGATGGAGCTCTCTGAATATGTGTCCCAAGTGGGCATGAATCTAGCCTTGAGTAGCATCCTATCTTCACCAATGATGATGTCACAATACCAGCAAAAAGTGATTGACTTCAACAGTTGGCTTAGTTTCTGGTGTCACAAAAAAAGGAATCCAATATCTGTCAGCCTGGTGAGACATGATCAACAAAACATGATGCTTTGCAGAGATGGTTTGCACTTGACACCACTTCTTTCTGGATACTGGCAAAAACTTTATCTAATACCATAGTGCCTTTTTTAGATTGTGCAAAGTTGTTAAACCCTACAATGCAACAAAAATCACTTACAGCTACCTAAAGGTACTGCTGTTCAATGTTAAGAGTTTAAATAAAAAAACTGCACTCCTCACCCTGGAGAATGCAGACATATGTGCAGTCACAGAAACATGGTTCCGAACCATGGAAAGCATCCTGGATATCAAAGGCTACAATGCCTTTCATACATTTCAATCCCCCTCAGCTCAGGATAAAACAAAGGGAAGAGGTGCCCCAGTGTTCATAAAGGACACATACACTGCTAGACTGGTGCAATGACATGACTTGCTTGAGCTGCTCCCTGCCCAACTAACCATAGATGTGACTCCCTATCATATCCTTCTAGCTACAGTCCCCCTAACATGAGTCTGGAAAATCACACCTCCTTCCTAAACCTACTGGAATCTTTTAACATTCAGCCTAACACCATACTTATGGGTGACTTCAATTATCCCTCCATAAACTGGTAGACTTATATGACCCATAATTCACTTGCTCAGAGGTTTTTGGACTTCATCAACACAAACATCCTGGAACAACTAGTTAGCTCTCTAACCAGAGGTACACATATCATAGACCTAGTACTCACAAACATGGGGGGATGCTGCAACCTCCCATGCATTAACTCCTCCCTGGTAAGATCTGACCACAAATTAATCTCCTTTAGTATTAAAACTAAGCTAGAACCCCCATCCAACTCCAAAACTGTTAAGAGATTTCCTAAGGCCAGTAACTTCAAACTAAGTGACAGCTTATTAAACTTCGAATCCCCTCTGAACCTGGATGACACTGAGGCCTACTCTGAGCTACACACAAAAGTGTTGTACAACCATATTCATGGCTGCATAGAAGATGTAGTACCTGTCCAAGTCAAACTTATGATTACCAGCAAAACTAAACCACCCTGGTGGACCCCCTGGCATAAATAGGCTATTCAACAAAAGGAAAAAAAATCCTCTCCAAAGCCAAGAAGGGACAGACAAAACAGTGTAAAAAGACACTAACAGTCTAAGCAAACCAATTAGAGAGCTGGTCAAATCTGCCAAAGCAAACTATGAGGAAAAGATAGTCTTCCAGGTGACAGATAACCATAAGGCTTTTATTATGTTTGTAGCCTCAGGGGAAATGCTCAGCAATGTGTCAAGTTAATCATGAACAGCAACACTAACACCCAGCCTGAAACTATAGCAAACCTGCTGGCCAACAAGTTTAATTCAAATTTCTCCCCCACCACAGGCAAGGAAATACTTGCAACCATCCCCTACTGGTCATTATGAAGGAACAGGTCCCTACTGTACTCACTAAAGCCAAAAAAACAGCCTCCATGGTTTCTGACAACATTCCAAGATGCTTCTTAAATAGCTTAAAACAGAATCTATCAGGACCACTAGAAACCCTCTTTAACCACAGCCTTCAGACAGGCTTTGTCTCAGAGAAATGGAGGACTGCAACAGTCATCCCTCTACACAAGGGGAGCCCATCAATTGACCCAGAGTACTACAGAGCCATAAGCTTGACCAGTCTTAGCTGCAAGGCCATGGAGAGAATTATCATGGACCTGATCAATAACAACATAAGTACACTCCAAAAACTGGACCAGACCCAATTTGCCTTTGTCAAAGGAAGGACTTGCCTGCTCAATCTGATAGACTTTTTTGGGAAAGTCACCAGGACCATGGATAAGGGTAAAATGGTACGCACCGCTTATCTAGACCTGGCCAAAGCTTTTGACAAAATCCCATACTCAAAGATCATAGAAATATTACAGAGTTAGGCATAAGCCCCTAACTCATCAGATGGACCATCAGCTGGCTCACTGACAGGACACATGTTGTCTGGATAGGTGAATCCACTTCCAATAAGAAACTTGTTACTAGCGGTGTACCACAGGGCTCAGTATTGGGACTCCTCTTGTTTCGTATATACTTCTCTGAAGTGAAGGCCAATGTTGGGAGCCTCTGGCTCACCAAGCTTGCTGATGACTGTAAGCTGAGAGAAATCAGTGAATCCCCAAATGATGTTGACATCCTACATACAGCCCTAAAAATGACTAACAATTGGTGCCAAAACCATGTTCTGACACTAAAGGCTAAAAGTGTGTAATCATACCCTTTGGTAAATCAGATATCCCTGCAAATTATAATATTAAGCGCACACCCCTAAAAGTAGACCCAGTGGTGAGGGACCTGGGAACACAGATATTTAGTAACCTAAACTTTGACCACCAGGTAGCTACAGTATTGAGGAAATCCTTCTGTGTGGCTCAACTTAAAAGTAAAGGCATGGCATCAAGATCAAAAGAAGCCATAGTGCCATTGTACTTGGTCCTCATTAGGCCCATAACTGAGTACAGTGCTCCCTTCTGCATGCACCTAACCAGGCACATATACCAACTGGAGCATCCCCAGAGGTTTTTCATTAAAAAAATACAAAGCGTAAGACACATCTTATGCAGACCGTATCCCTTTGCTCTGTCTCATATTGTTATTGAGACTAGACATATACCTAACCTACAAGGCATTCTCTGATCCAGCCCTAATGAAAATTTTACATATTTACAAGAAAAATTATACAAGGGTCATGCATTCCATGGGCCTGAACCTTATTAGTGACTCTAACAGAACTTTCTGGAGAGACAGATTCTTATCCCAAAGGCTATCTTGTCTAAGGAATAACCTTTCCATCTTCATAAAACAAAGCCCGTCTCTCACTCTCTTCAAAAACAATTTGGATAAATGGATGGGGAACCACTCCTGTGGTACTGCCCATGTCCCTTATGGACAGAGGCAGTCTGTAAAATGACTCAAGGTTCCAATACCCAAAGACCCACTACCCTGATACTACCCCATCCCATATCTGGAGAATTAAGATATAATATTGCCATATTCTGGGTATTATTGGCTATACTTGTGAAGGCTCTTGTGCCATTAGCCTAGTAATCACCTATGCGCCTATGAACTTACGACATAGGCACACATACATTAATAGAAAAGAAAACAAACCATATTAATATTTTTTCGATTTGCACACATTATATATTACGTATGTTTTCTATGTTCATAACAACAAATTCTGGATAACCTTGTAAAACTTTCCAGTTATCAGTAGAATATCCCCTTAATAGAACTACCATTCACATTATAGGTAACTGGATAAGAATGCACATAATTATTTCCTTTGTTTCCTTCAAAACTAATAGATGGTAAAACATGTCCTGCTTTAAATAGCTGATATGTAAACTCTTGTCCCATCTATAACTTTCCTGAAATGTTTTTAGATAAAATCCTTCTTAGAGCCCATTTCACTGAGCACATCTTTCAGATACTATAAACTAATCTCAAAATCCAAATCAATGAATGCATATGTTTATATCCTAATGGCTTGTTTTTTAATTGCATTTTTTCACATATAATCAATATGCACTCTTTACATATATATAACTATTTACAAAATTGGATTTTCTATATATACTTGAACAGAAACTGCTACATTCAGGGTTAAATTAATTTTCACATCTAAAAAAGTTTATCTCATCAGTACACTAAAAAGCTGTAAATTTAAAAAAAATGCTTTCATTTAAAATACTTTTCAAATCTTCTACTCATTCTAAAGTGATATCTACTAATAAAACAGGTCCTGGACCAATATCTACTAATAAAAACAGGTCCTAGGACTGCTCCTTTTTGGCATTTACTTCTCAGAAGTCAAGGCCAATGTCAGTGGCCTCTGGCTGACTAAATTTGCAGATGATTGCAAATTAGGAGCTCAAAAGAAAACCTCCTGCACGGTAGCAACTGCACGGCTCAGGAAACATCAGCAATCAGGAACAAAAAATTCAGAGCCAGCAAACGGTGACATGATAAAATTATATTGAACAAAAATCACAGCATGTTACAAACCGGTTTCGGCTGGCAAAACACAGCCTTCTTCAGTGTACAAAAAGTTAATGCAAAAAACAGTAGCTGCATATATACAGATAGCAACAATCCCATTGGTTAACTGTCATAAATGTTCATTGAGTCCCAGTGGGAACAAGCCACCCAGTCTGATAAACCATTTCCTTTCCTTTGCATTTAATATAGAGTGCCATTGGGATTTATTAGCCCTATTGCCAAAAATCATGTCAATAATAATGAAATTGAACTTACTTGTAGAATGTGCTATGGTGTGTTTATACAAAGCATTATATATCTTTTTTTGTTTGATATTACTTTGGTGCTCAGAGATTCTAATCCTGAGAGGTTGGGACGTTTGTCCAACATAGAAAGCACCGCAGCTACAAGAAGCTAAATAAATAATCCAATCACTGGAACAGTTAGAAAAGAATTGCAAATCAAAAACTTGTGAACAATTGCGCGTAGAGAATTGTTTGGACTTTTGGATGTATTTACAATTATTACAATGTCCACATGGAAAACAACCCTGTAAGGGTTCTCCTGTCAATGTTGTTTGTGTCAAATCAGATGATTTATTATCCCTATGTTTGTAATGATTGAAGAAGGAATTAAGATTCTTCCCTTTCCTATAGGAAAAAAGACAACTTTCAGGAATAATACTGTTTATCTCCATGTCACATTGTAAAATATTCCAATGTCTCCTCACACTTTGAATGAGGCGATTTGAATTACGGGCAAATGTAGTTGTGAATCTAAGGGGTTGACCAGTTGAATCAGTGCGTGTCTTGTATGTTAATAGGTCACTACTGTTCAAAGAGCTAACCTTATTACTGGCCATAGCAATGTGGAGCTGTCATTGAATCCCACACTGACACAAATGTTCTCCAGGAGGGGCTAACACAGACAAATAACTGGTGTCAGAGCCATGGACCAAAACTAAATGCCAAGGAATGCAAAATAGTATCCTTCAGGAAGTTGTCCATCCCTGGTAACTATCATATTGACAACACACCCATTAGAGATGACCCAGTAGTCAGGGACTTAGAGACACACATTGACAGTAATCTAGCCTTTGACCATCTTTGACCATCATGGGTCTACAGTAGTGAAGAAATCATTCTATGTTGTGCAACTTATAAACAAAGATATAGCATCTAGATCCAAGGAAGTCTGTGTTCCACTGTATTTGGCATTCATCAGACCTATCATACCCCCTTTGGTATGTACCTAACCAGCCATATCCAACAACTGGAACATCCACAGAGGTTCCTCACTAAAAGAATATAGGGAGTAACTAACATGTCGTGTGCAGACATCCTCAAGGTCCTTTACCTGTATTCTGTCTCCTACAGGCTTTTGAGGGGAGACCTATGTCTGACATACAAGGCATTGTCCCACTCTGATGAACCTCCTGCATATCCACAAAACAAACAGCACCAGAATTACCCATTCTAAAGACTTAAACCTTGCCTTTGATATAAATAGGACCTGCTGAAGAGACAGTTACGTATCTCAGAGACTACCTCTTCTCTAGAACAGGCTCCCCATCCATGTGAAGCAGAGTTCCTCCATAACCCAATTCAAGTGTAACTTGGACAGTTGGATGGGGAACAGTAAATTCATCCCTGGTTTGGCACCCATGTCTCTAACAGACACAGTCAGCCTGTAAATGGTTCATTTCCCAGGCCCCTGCTTGTAAATGTTTCACCTTCCAACCCCCTGGTTACACTTATCAAGGAAACTAGAACTGCTCAGAGATTTGGGATGCATGGCTAGGCTTAAAAAGGCCTTTGTGGTCATTAGCCTAATAAGTACCTATGAAACTAAGAACCTAATCAATAAAACTTGTACAGAAAAATACTGACTTGAAAAAGTATGAGTTAAATATAGATTCTCACCATTTCATTAATCACTAGGCTTGCAAAAGTAAGTGCTACAGAAGTCCTCACTGCCACCAGTCTAAAAATGAAAAATCTTTAAAAAAAACAAGTACTAAATAAGTATTAATAATAAACATATGTATTTTTAATCATAAACATTAAGGTTTTAATATTGTTTTAAATATTTGTTTAAAAAATTTCCCATCAAACATAAAAAGTTGTTCTTTAAAAGCAACTCAAAGTGCAATATGAATTAATGTCCTAAATGGCAACTATTGTACAGCTAGATAAAATACTTCCAACCATATCTATACCTGTTTCTTGTTGGATAATAGTGTAAAGAAGTACCACACCAACAGTAATTATAAATATTCTTCATAAAATTAACTTTTAGGTTTCTTAACATATTTAACAGGTCTCCTGAATCTTTGATACATGCTGTATTACTCTGCATCTCTTTATATAAAATACAATCTAAATACCAAACAATAGTTTCTAAGAACCCCTCTTTGATACACTCAGTCACTGTTGTGGGCCCAAGAAATCCTTATGCAACTTTGAGGTCACAAAACAACCCCATTTTAGGATATTCTACTCTAAGAAACCTGTGTGATTGCAAATCTATATGGTTACTTTGGAACAAATATAAAAAGACTATGTCTACTATTTATTTATTTATTCATTGCCATTTGATTACTGGGAAAGTCAGACTGGGTAAGAGCCCATTTTAAATGGAGGCCTAAGGAGAAAAACTCCAAAACATTACAAAAGCATTTTAAGAATAATAATTTTACAGCTTTCAAAAATAAAGGAAAAACATTTACAGTTTAAATAATTATACTAAATTAGACACAATGTAAAACATTAGTTAAGAATAAATATAATTTATATGACAGTGATTTAATATTTAGAGAAAGTTTAGTCAGTTTATAGAAAAATTAAATGTAAGTTAGTAAAATACAAACAGAAATTGCAATATGAAGTGAGAAAAAACAGGGTTAGGGAATATTTAGAAAGAGAGTCAGGGGAGAAAAACTGATTGAACTAAAGAGGTAAGTGAGTGAAGAGAGAGTAAGGAGGTATAAAGTATGAAGAGGTATGTGTTCATATTTAGGGATACAGTTTATTCTGGGGTTGAACAAAAACTTAGCCAGATTTTATCTAGAAAGTCTTTCAGAATGGTTTTGAGGGACTGGTGAAAAGGTATTGGCCTAATGGATACATGTAAGGAGTTCCAGGCCTTAGCAACATAGTATGGGTACATACCATGCCCAGCAGATCTGACGGATTTGTAGACAGAGAAGTTTGTTTAAGAGTACTTTTATATAAGATGTGGGCACAGCTTTGAAGGTGAAAGTGGATATGGAGATATGTGGCTGTTGGCAGGGTTGGGATTGGATGTTGGGGAATCCTTGCTTAGAGATGCTATACTATGAAATATGAGTTGAATTCTACTTCAGTTTTGAGTGATGAGTTATTGAGAGAGGGGTTACAGTCTAATTTTTGACCAGGATGTAAGATTTCTTTAATGGATGATCAGAATTTATATGGTTGTGCTTATTTTTGTTCTAAAAGTTGTCACAGTATAGTTTTTTGTTGTCTTCATTTATTTGCTTTTAAGTATGGTTGTGGAGCATTCTGAAGTTTTCAAGATGTTGTGTTTTATATTTTTCCATTCTTTTCACGCTCTTTCTCTGTCCTGCATTAGCATTCCACTCTTTGTGGATAGTCAAATTGCATTATTTGTTTTCAGTATCTTCCTTATAGGATGTGCAAGGATATTTAGGAAAGTTGTACTGAATTTATTTACAGCATCATCTAAGAGGAGGATTTTTTAGTATATTCTAGTTAATACATAATAGGGTAGTAATGAAAATTGCTGGGTTATACGTGGAGAGGTTGCATGTTGTTTTACAAGCATGCTATTTAAGTGGATATGTGAGATGTTTAGTTGTATAGATTGGGATATGCTCGCTGACAGAGTCTGATATTGTACCTGTGGTGGTGAATTTGCTAGGGTTTGATACTAGTATCCAGTCTAATAAGGAATTTGATGACTTGCTATAATGTGTGGGGCTATTAATTAGTTGTATGAAACCACATAAGTTCATGCTAGAGGAAGGGGAGTTAGAGGTTATGTGCAACCAACTGATATTGACATCACCTAGTAGTACTTTTTTCTTGCAGAATTGCTATGGACATCCAGTGTAGGATATATTCCAGTGTACAGTAGCTGTATTCTCACCAGGAGGGATGTCGAGGACAGTAATACATATTTGTTTATATTTGTTTATTTTTAGGAAAGCAATAATTCATTTTGGTATTGGTTTGTTATATGGGGAAATTTGGTTGTTGTTGGAAAATATTAAACCAATGCCACCACTGTTCCTTTTTATATGGTCATTACAGATCAGATAATATTACAGCCAAACAGGTGTAATTTTGGAGACCTTTGTACTGGGTTTAAGCCAGTTTTGAGTTATAATGAGAATATCAGGCTTGTGTTAGGTAATCCAGGCATGTAGTTCAGTAGTTTTAGTTCTTATGCTTTAAATATTTATGGTGGTGAAAGTTAAATTACCTGAGTTGAGGGCTGAACTTTAGGAGGTTAGAGTAGTATATGGAAGAGAATTGTCTTGGTTGTGATGGGTGTGGCTAGGATTAGGGTGAATGTCCCTTCCTAGGAGGATTTTAGTATATTGGAATATTATTGATTCATCTTTTTGGAGAGTATTTTTCTAATTAATTTTATTTTGATTTGAGTTCAAATAGAGTTAATCAGTCTGTATTTGGGGTAAAGGTGAGGGACATCATTAAATAGGTTTGGTGTGATGTGTGGAGAGTTTTAAGGAAGAAGTATGGATAGGTGGTTGGGACAGAGTTGGAGATATGTTGGAAGCTATTATTGAGTGATTGTAAGATGACAGATGGCCACATTCATTTCTCTTCTAGTAGCCTTTTCATAAAATTCAACATTATGCAACATAGAATAAATGCGTTTATATCACGTTATCGAAAGATGAAAATAGCAAATGCTATTTCATCGAACCTAAAATATCTAAACCACATAATATCGAACATTCAGAACAGTGAATTTTTTCCTTGGGGAAAAATTTGCTATTCCGAAACACATACACACAACACAAGCACACCTAAAAACATCAATACACACACATCCAGTTATAATCCTACAACTAACCCTAAACTAAACTATACAGACACTACTATCTATCCACTTACATTAACCCAAACCTAACCCTAAGGTCCATCACTATCGCACACTCACCTAACCTGCGCCCTAACCCTCACTCACTTAACCCACCCCTAACCCTAATTCACATAACCCGCGCCCTAACTCACTTAACATGCCCCTAACCCTAACTCACCTAACTCACGCCCTAATCCTAACAACCACACAATTGCACACTTACCTGAATCCGACCCATAAATTTCCACCACAGCGCTGAAAATAGCGAAGCCACAGAACCGGCCAACTGAATTCTTTCCCTAGGAAAGAATTCGGTGTTCTGCAGCTTCACTATTTTTAGCGTTCGCTCAAAACGGGTCGATATTAGAACATTCGAAGTTTTAAAACTTCGATGTCCTGATATAGACCCGAATAAATCTCTTCCCCATATTTATCATTCTACTCCCACTCTTATCATCTTTCATCTAACTTTTTTTGTGCTTTCTCTTAGTTCAAACAACTCCCAACTTTCACTGTTTGTTATATATTTGTTTAGTTTATTTAGTACTGATCTAATAACCTGTTCATACAAACATTCTAATGCTACCAAAAGGGAGATTAAGGATGGTTTAAATGAGTTGAAACACAATACTATTATTCTCACACAAACTAGAAATCATCCAATACACATTTCAAATTTAATTGTATAATTTGTAGTTTTAAATCATTCATAGTGCCTATAATATCACCCATCTGTACAGGGCAAAAATCTCTTTCTAAAAAGAGCAAGCTCAGTATCTGTAAAATTTACCAAATTGAAGTATATTGCCTGCTGCATACTACCTCACATTAAGTTCTTTTCCTCTCCTAGTTGTCTCCTTGCTGTAACTTTTACTGGGAAGAAAAGCTCAGAGGAGAACTCAGGCTAATCTGATTTATAGTCAGATCCTATCAGACTATTAAATGGACCTGGGAGATGCAGACAGGCAGAGTGGAATCACACAATATTAGTGTAATAAAACTTTTAATGTATAATGTATAAAAATGTATTTTATTCTGAAGAAGTTTGTATTCGAAAGCATGGATTAAAAGATTTATTGCGCTAATATTGTGTGATTCCACTCTGCTTTTCTGCATCCCAGTTTGCTATTGGTTATTTGTTCCACTAGAAGTACTTTTGCTATTAACTGGACCTGTTTGAGCTTTCCTCTGAACTTTTTCTGTGAATCAGTTTGACCTCCTGGGTACCTGAGGTGGATCTTTGTCTTCCAAAAACACACTGAGAAAGTACCTCCTTCTCCACAAGTATCTTGATGTTGATTAGTGGGTTAAGTGTTCAGTCCTACATTATTTCTTCCCTATAAGGTGTGCTGTGTTGTTCACACAGGCATATTTTTCTCTTTCCAACTTCTTAATGTTTCTGTTTTATTGAAGTTTCTAGTGTGTCTACTGAAACAAGCACTTTTCTATACTGACCAGAAAAGTACTAAAATGTTTTGTTCAACTGTATCTTGCTAAGTCATTGATTTCATCATCCAAAAACCTGATTTGTTTTATCATTGTGTGTTATCAGGATTTACATGAGTTCACATCCAACGTTTTGAAAATGCCACTGCTCTTTGTAGAATATATTGCTTAGTTCTAAGCAATTAACGACCTTATAAAGTCTTAACCCTTTCTGTACTTTATCATCATTAATGCACTGGTCAAAAAATAAATGTTTCCAGACCAGATATTTATACTGTGTAATTTTTGTTCTAGCATTGTAATAATGTCCGTTAAAAAAACAAAGTAATTATCACAGCTACCATGATCTCTGGACTATTGAGGTTGTGGAATGGACTTCCTGACTTCACACATGCCTTAACGACTTTGAACTGTATTTTTTAATTTAACATATTTACAACATATATATATATATTTATATATATATATATATATATATATATATATATATATATATATATATACACAGAAAGGAAGAAATTCAACTTCACATATAATACAGAATGATAGGAATACATTGAATCATCAAGGAAATCTTATACAATTAACACATTAAGAATATTGATATTTCAATAACAACATTTCAGGGTTATCCCAACAACTAAATATCTTACTGTGATTTATAGATCTTATTCTGATCACTTATTTTTCAGTTTTACATAGTGTTTTTGCTAAATGTAAACATCCTTTGAACCTAGGAACTAAGTTCAATTTCCAATTTTTTGTAATAACTTTTCTGGCAACTGACAAGAGAGCCCAAAAGAGTCTTTGCTCTTTTGCTTTTACAGATACAGGAAGTGGAACATTTCATTAGCATTACTGATCTAGTAAAATAGCAATTATCAGACCATAACCCCTTAAAAATGTACTTATCTCTTGCCAATATACATTTAATTTTTCACAATCCATAAATGTGTGTGCCCAATCAGCTTTTACATCTTTACTACAGCTCCAAAAACTGAAAAAAAATGTTTTACTAAACTTATAGAGTTTATATGGAGTAACAAACATCTTATGTATATATTTCCACATAAAGAGCCAAATTCAATAAAGCCTACACTAAGTGTACACAATATGTATTCAACAAAATTCTTATCAAATTTTGTGTGCTTTCTAGTCTCTCGGAAAGATTACACTAAATGTGCATGTAGTCTACACTTTGTGGTAACCTTTACAAGCCCTGTCAATATATAAAACTGCAAGAATAACAGTAGGAAAACTAAAAATAGGAAGAAGAAGGCGTGAGTTATGTCTGTGTCAGAACAGTATACACTTAGTGTAGGTGTTATTGAATCCTGGGGGAAACTTTCTAGTATAAACTTGAAGAAGTTTGACAAACTGATTTTAAGTATCAAAGCTTTATTCTTATCACCTATTGAGTCACTCAGCCCACCACAATCTAAACAGTTCCAGAATTTTGCATTGAAATTATTATTATTATTATTATTTATAGTTAACCTATATAGCTGGGACAAGCTTCTTTTGTATGTCAATCGGCCTTCGATAACAGCATTCAGATATTCATATAAGGGGGAATAATGTTCTGTTCCTCTTCTCCCATATTATCTACAAATTCATGTAATTTCTTACTGATGGATAATATTAACTGATTATCAGACTCATCCAACTTATATTCTTTCATTAAATATTGTGGGTACTTAGCTTTTCCATTTTCAAAGCAATCAGATCATAATAATAATAATCCATTCCTTTTTAGTAAATTCATTTTAGCATTGTTCTGAGTTTCCTTAAATCTTGAGGTATGTGCAATAAGAAAACACAAACATTTCCATTTTGATATTAATGGAGTTTTAAAAACATATTACTTAACTGTTGCAAGAATTTATTTCATATATGCAGAGTCTAAAATCTGAAATGAATTTCCTAAGGTAAATTTTGTTAACCAGATGACAGGATTATTACATAATTCTAGTTTATCATCTTTAATAAACTTATAAGAATTGAGTATAATCTGCTTCTGGATTATTTTGCATTGACTACTGTAGTGTAGATTGAGTCTATCCAGAGTATAACAGAATTAAAACTTGCAGCAACATAATAAGATTTTGTTAGCCTTTAAACAGTCTGCTCCTGTTAGTGCATACAGTGCATCACCAGGTCCTGTTCTACAGAATCCTCTGCCCTACTCAGTCTTTCCCAAATTTTCTGTGAACTAATTAGCATTGTAGTTGTTTGTGCCCCTACTCAATCAGCTCTAATAAAAGTTAGTTTCAGCTATATCAAGACCACTCCCCTTCTCCTGACCATTTCTCCTCTAATGCACTGACCTGGCTTATAACAATTACAAGGAAGGTGCTTACTGATTGTTTCCTTTACCTGCAGGCACTGTAAGTAAACAGGATCCAACCCACTCCATTCACCCTTCCTCCACTCAGGCTCACTCCACTCCCCTACCCTACCCCTATTACCACCCACCCCTCTTTCACTACCCATATACTTAGACTCCTCCCCAAACCAATTAGTAAATCAACACCAAACCCTAAACTGCACTCCTCCCGCAGACCAATTAGCCAATCAACACCACATACTACTACACCTTAGTTTTAACAATCCATCCTACTAACTATTCCCCCACCCTACTTCTTCATCACTTAAACTGCTTCACTACTACTTAAACATTTAATCTCTGAACCATGCCACATTCTTTACTCTCCATCTTGTTTACTAATGGTCTCTTTATATTATTATACATTCTAACCCAAGCCACATTACCAACATCCCGTATACCTGCATTATACTCAAAAACACCAACTGTTTCCCTTTTTTCAAAAACCGACTTAGATGGCTTTTCTAACACATCCTCCTCCCTTTTCAACCATACTTATATACACTTTACAAAATCCAAATCCTTCCTTACCTTACCAGACAGAAACTAGTAATCCACTCACTACTTAGGTATGCCATCAAATACAACTATCTTGCACTGCTTTTAAATCTTCTGCCAAAACTGTCCAAATGTGGAGACATTCATCTTAATCCTGGACCTGCTCTCCCAGTAACATCTCTCCCCTGTATTCCCCAATAAAACATCTCCTACTTATCACACTAAACACATGTAGTATCTGCAATAAAAACTACCAAATTTGATGCATGGCTATCTCAATATTTAACAGATATAGTAGCCATAACCAAAACTTGGCTTAAACATCATATTCTAAATACTGAAATCTTTCCTCCAGGTTATAACATTCTAAGATCTGATGGAACTCATAAAAAAAGTGGAGGAGTAGCTTTAATCTACCATAACCACGTAACAATAACCCCTATGTCAAAATGTATTCCATCATTTAAGAGGGCAGAACTTCTTATAGCAATACTACAAATAAAGTACTGCAAATAACTAACAATTGCAGTGTTATACATCCCACCAGGACAAAACATCCCTATATTAGAAGACCTTCTTGTTTGGACTACCCAAAATCTAACCAATTAAACCATTATTCTAGGCGATACTAACATTAACTGGAATGACCTAATCTCTGATTCCCCCATACATAGTATCAATCTGCACGGGTACAACCAACTTAATACCACATGAACACACAATAACCAGCGAAGTTCAACCTTAGATTGGATCCTAGTGACAGGCCCTCATAAATATAAAGATACCAGTACCCTGCCCAATATCCTAAGTGATCACTCACCAGTATACACCTATAGAGCCCAAACCCATGACAAAATCCCACACCTATAAAATATCCAGAAATCTAGCTAATTTCAACCAAACATATTTTCAATAACATGCTAAAATTTATCAACTAGACCCCTCTAAAATTATTACCGCTGGAAGAAGTGGTGAGCCACTTTAACAGGGTTTTCTTAGATACCCTTAACAGTCTAGCACCACCAAATCAAGAGGGCTAAGCAAAATTACAACCCTGGTTCTCAAAAGCCCCCAAGCATCTGCTACTCTCTAGAGACCATTCCTGGAAATAATGGCACAAAAATAAAAATGAAACCATCCATCTCAAATACAATCAACTACGGAATGTAGCCAAAAAACAAGTAATTGTTGATAAAAAAGTACTTCTCTCAGCAATTACTTAACCAAACAAACAACCCACAGAAATTCTGGAAATCCATCTCCACACTCCTTAACCCTGGAACCCCCCTTAACCCCTCTCCATACCCTGACAAAAATCCACATGAAATAGCCCATCTTTTCAACTCCCACTTCATTAATAGTATACTCAACCTTATAAATCAGCCACCACCTAACAGTCTCTCCAGCACATCTCATAATCTAGACCCATTACATATAGCTCTAATACCCCTATAATCAGTTCTTTCTTAATACTGTTCCCACCTCACTTATGCACAAACTTCTTAAAAAGCTAAAACCTTGCTCACTATCTGCTGACAACTTCCCTCAAAATACCTAAAACTTGCAGCCAACGCAATATCATACCCTGTTAGTATCCTCATTAGTAGACCTATCACAGAATCCAATTTTCCAAAATTATGGAAGAAATCCATCGTAACTCCTCTGCACAAAGGTGGCAATACCAACAAACTCTCTAACTACTGACCCATATCTATTGTCTCCCCTCTATCTAACTTTTAGAAAAATATATTCACGCACAACCTGTGAAACATCTAAATGATAACAACCTCCTTACACCACATCAACATGATTTCCATCCAGCACATAGTGCCACCACTGTCCTCCTTTCCTTCACAGACACTGTGAACAAAGCCCTTGACTCTCGCCAAATAATATCAGTACTTCCATTAGACCTATCAAAGACTTTCAATACAGGGTCTCATCCCAAGTTACTTCTACAACTAGCAACCATTGGATGCTCGCAATCCACCCTTAAATGGTTTTCAAGCTACTTAGCAGACAGGCAGCAAAGTGTTAGATGGCAAGGTAGTATATCTGAATACCTAGCCAGCAAAACAGGAGTTCCCCAGGGGTCCATTTTAGGGCCTCTGCTCTTCAATATTTCATAAATAAACTACATACTGCCTCTCTTCAAAGCACACTTATCCAGTACACAGATTACGCCATCATCACATCCTCTAACAATATCCAACATCTACAAACCTTATCACAAAATCCCTTTACATCAGTCGAAACCTAGTTAAACAAAGCACAACTTCTGCTTAATGCAAATAAAACTAAGCTTATGCTATTCTCAACAAAGTCAGTCTCACCGGATTTCACCATATACTCCAAAAACAAGACAAAAATAGAAATAACAACTCATGCTACATTACTAGGGCTTACCATAGACAACAGACTCTCCTTCGAACAACACATACTTAGTGCAATTAAAAAAAACACTTTAAACTTGCTAGATTATATAGACAAACTTTACATGAATAAACCCACTAAAAAGGCACTTGCCAGCAGCCTTTTTCTCCCATTCCTCCTTTACAGAGACCCCATCTTTACCAACCTTCATCAGTCTCTTAAAAATAAACTCCAAGTATGCTACCACAAAACAGCCAGATTTGCAACTGGTTTACCATATCGTTCACATCACTGTCTAGCTCTTAAGGAACATTACTGGGTAGAGTTCCAACAATACCTCAATTGCACCCAACTAATGCTAATTCACAAACTAATTTACAAATGAGATAGTTGCCCTACATTTCAGGACATACTACAATCCTCCTCTCCACTCCAAAATCTATGATCTACCAATAAACAACTTGCACGCATTGGGAAACCTAATAAAAGAGGTGGACATAGTTTCTACTCCTGTGCTATAGCTAGGATTTGGAATGCCTTTCCCCCCAGAAATCACCCTCCTAGACTCATTAAATGCATTCAAAATATCTCTAAAGAAATACTTTCTCAATAACCATATATGTCCCTGTACCTAAAATGATAGGCCACCATAAATAAACTTATAGTTTTTTTTATGCTTCTCTTATCTTTTTCTCGTCTTTTTGTACCGCCATCCTCCTACTACCATATCTTTCATCTCTCTTTATATCTTCACTTCCCTACTCCCTTATCTCTCTCATCATACCCACCAAGCTACATACTTCTTCTGTTCACAGCATCCTTCTATTCACACCATCATTCTCTACCTCCAAACAAATATTACAACTTTCCTTACTATGCTTCCACCCTTATTCTCATCATAATGAAGGTGCAACATATAGCTTATATATTATTATGTGTGTTTTATCTACTATTGTGTGCTTTATATTATTATGCGTGTAGTAACCTTCCTTTTTTATGTTGTTGTATTAACTCATTTAATGCATTTTTGTTAGAATTTGCACTCTATGTTCATTTTTATGTCATATTTGTGGAGCTTTTCTCCCCAGGCCTCCACTGAAAATGGGTTTCTGACCCAGTGGACTTTTCCGATTAACAAATGTCAATAAATAAATAAATAATAAAATTCTACATCTGGAAAGCTAATATCACCATATTCCCATAATCTTATATGATTTCTATAAGCTGTTAATGTCTTTGAAACTGTAAATGGAATCAGTTGTAAAATCTATCAATCTCTGTCTATTTGTCTACCTATCTGTTGCTTTGCTTTCCTGATTTTAGCTAAAGGTATGGTCCATCTTGCCTCCTATAACATCTGCTGACAAGATATTTGTAGTAATATGTTTATGTTAATAAAATCTTGGTATCATTTCATCTAAAAGAATAAAAATCATTTGTTTTTTTCTTCAAAAGGAACTTCCCGTGAGATTATCATTTAAAAGTACACATCAAGGCATACAGACACCAGCTCATACAAATGAAAACTACAATATGCAATTGTGTTGGATCTGAATTGTTCAACCCCCTTCATACCTTCCCCATTACTTCTTTAAAAGCTTATTAATCAGCACTTCTAAGTATGATAGTACACAGTCAGAAATTTTTCAGAGGAAAACACATGCTTAAAAGATTATTCATTCATTCATTCTCTGGTACTCAGTTTATCCTGTTTAGGGTCACTGGGGACTTGTAGCTTATCCTGGCAAGTATCAGATAAAAAGCACAGGACATGTAGGGAAAGAACACTGGTCTGTCACAAAAAATAGCAATACAGTCACTATCATGCATCATACAGTAGGTGTACCAAAGAGAAAGTAAGAGGATCACAAAGTCATCTGTTAGCTTGTCTTTGGGATGTGGGAGTAAAAAGGACACCCTCCCCAACAAAAAAACACAAGGTCATGTAAACTGCACCGAAGGCATCCAGACAGGAACAGCATCATGGAACATAACACTATGAGATAATAACATTTAAGTGCGCACACACCAGTTTAATTTAACCATATTCTTTGTGATTTCTACCATCAGCATAAGAATAAGCAGTCTATTTTCAGTAACTAGTGAAAAAACTTGAGGTTTCAATGAGATAGTCATTTTAATAATCAATAAAGATGTTTGAAAAAAAATGAGTGCAGTATCTCACAATAGCAGTTCATTTACTGCCATCTAGTGGCCAAAAAGACAGCTTTACATCTAGGTAGTTGAGAAAAATTCCTTCCTTCAAATTAATTGTTCAAAAAATCAATGTATTATTACTTCTTTTCAATTGAATGAATGAACCAAAGTTTTTTTTGCTTCAACTAAAGATAGAAATATGATAAACATGCTGCACCACGTGTACACTCTTTCCTTGACCCAGGGTTTCTAGTTTGGTTTTATTAATTAATTAATAAATACAGTCATAAAATTAATCAATATAAATAGTTGGACATAGCCAGCTACAAGTGCAATAAGATGAGCTCCAAAAACATATCTAATGCCCACAGGCATTATCCTGCCCCACAATAGTTATTTCATTGAACAGATGCAGCAACATGTTGTACAAAATATAAGAACAGAGTAAACACACAGACAAAAAGGTATAACAATAGGTTAAACATGCACTGTACGTGCTGTGGGACCCAGTAGCACAGAGTGCAGTATTCATGCCCAGAATGGACATCAAAAACAAACTACAATATTCTGCATCCATCTTCAAAACTCAGTTTGTTCTTAGATAAAATCACTTCACGTGGCACACAGCAAATGACATTGTTATCCCACTCTTGAACCATCTGTTTTCTACTTTCATATAATCTGGTGTTCTTGAGTACTAATATCTAAGAAGGCAGCATAAACACCTTTATTTTATAAAGTATTAAAAAGGGAATGTAACACGTATGATTGCTCAGGTTAATGCTTTCACATTACATTCTTACATTATTATTATTATTATTATTATTACATTCTTACAGTACATTGGGACTAAGTTCTAACATTGGTTGCCTGATTATGTTGTGCTTTTATGGTATTTATTACACTTATAAACAAAACTCCTCTGTTGATTGTGGCAATGGAGACCAGATAGAGTTTTGGGGGTTCATACCTTATCAGGTATCAAGATATTATATCTCATTTTCTAGACAGTATGAGGTACAAGTTAGTTGTCAGTTAACTCTTTCATATGGCTCGAAGTTTGTGTAGTGGGAAATGGCATGAATTTTTAATTTTGAGGCTAGAGCAGAACATAGTGGTTAGATGAGATAAGGAGTGTGATGCCATTAGGGACTGACAATACCCTTTCCAAATTTTGCTGTCAGCTTCAATAAGTTCTAGTTATGAAAGACGTACACATACCCCACACACACATGCACACACAAACACAGCATACATATGCTTGAACAATGGTGCATTTTTGTCAGCAGCCAAAACCTTCTTACCTCCCAATAGTGCATTAGTCTGTGAAGGGAAAGAATTAGCATTACACATACTTGCGGTGGTGGTGCTGCGGTAGCTTTGTCGCCTCACAGTAAGACATTGTCCTGTTCGATTCTCAGCTAAAGCGTCTTGTGTGTGGGAGACATGCGTGAGTGGGCGTACCTTCATTGAAGGTTGTACATCAGGGCTGGCAACTTGGTACGTAAAAATCTACTGCCAATCATTAGCGGACCCGAGTTCCACTGTGGCGACCCCTAATCAGGAAAAGCTGAAAGATACAACAACATACTTGGTTTTACAGGAATGAAGTGGATACCTAAATTCTAAGTGTGAAATGATTACCTTAGCATCCAAAGGGAGAGCGTGCAACATCCAAAATAATATTAAGGGAATGGTGCCTAGTGAGAACCGCAAGGGAGGAGGGAGGGCATAGGGGGAAACTTTACTGATTAGATGTTGTAAAATGATAACTTAACAGACTTAAATTGTTTAAACAAAGATCAGATATGGACCCATTATTTGTAATATAATGTAAACACCTCAGAGAGTGGCATGATTATAGACAGTTGCACAGCTGAGATCAACTGGCATACAGACTTACAACAGATGTGGAGGAGTCCAGAAGTATAGGAATCCTAACTGTCTGTAGCTGCTAATAACCATATGTAGTTATGACTACATACTGTGATTACAGGCTTGTTTAAAGAAGTTACTTCTACATGTTGTTTACAGACATGCATAAATTACAAAATTACTTAATTATCTTTGATTTAGCATGAATAGCTTCTTCCATACTTCACACTGTAGACAAGACAATATTTGAATCTGCATTGTATGCAGTCAAACATACTGTGGACAACTCATTGCTGATAAGATGCTTGAAATTTATTTACTTTGAAATATGATTTGTTGATCATAATGATCATTTATAGAAAAACGAGAAGCAAAGACAAATTAGAGCTCTTGTATCATATTTACAGTTGTTTTCAAATGCATTTAATGAACCTCTTGAACATTTACAGTGTCTATTAAGGCAAAATGCGCAGAGCTTACATTACCTGAGAAAACAAAACGCAGCTTTTGCTTATGTTTTTAGGTTACTCCCAGTGGTGAAATGGAGTTTTTCCTCTTTCAATCCTTCGGTAAAGCTCAACCCTTGTATTGTTGCAGAAATTTGTCTATGCTATATAGTACAACCTAACATATCTAAACTAGCAGATGGAAAAGATAACCAGAGGCAAAAACTGGCTGAAGTCAGGTTTCTGTTTGTTTTCTCACTGTCCTGCATTCAGGGGGGTTATCCATATAATCACACTTATTACAACTACTTCCAAAGATACACCAACTTAGAGCATGGGGGGACTCCTGTTGAGTTTTTTTTTTATTAGCCATCTTGTATTGATCAGCAGTGTATTTCATTAGTTTCTAGTTCAGTGTGGGAACAACTTCTTTGCAGCGGCTGGTGTACATCCTTCAGTGGAGATCCACAGAATCTGAAGCATTGATAGTAATTTAATTTTACCCATACATGGATAAGCTGCAAACCAGCAAGTATATTTGAATGGTAACAATGAACTATCTTATCTGTTGTCATTATTGTTAATATCACTATCATTAAATATTGTTGATGGAATTAGATCAGTGCTCAATTAAAGAAGAGGCCAGGGAAGAAAAGCTTAACTGGTGTCATACATTTTACTACTGATTATGTCATAATTAAAACTTAACTACACACAATATATTGATTGACATGCGTATACCTACAACAAAAGTACACCAACAGTCTCTTGACAAACATATGTTATACAGTATATACAGACAGGTCAGAGGAAAAACAGCAGCCATTATTTGGCACTACAGTATGGTTGTATTTCTCACACTTGCATATAAGTTTGTATTTTGTTGGTGTATCTCAAGGGCAGAAAAGCAAGATAAAAGGATGAAAGTATATAGCAGGGCTTAGGCATATTGTTATTGGAGAAATAATGGTAAAATGGGAAAGACATTAAGAAGACAGGAAGACTGCAGTTAACAAGAACAGATGTGAAAACAACATGGAATGGTAGTTTTTTAGGAAAGGGACCACAGGCAGCACAGAGATGCTCATGGTAGATGGGGTGAACAGATATTGTGAGGAACAGGAGTAACTTATGACAGTGACAATACTAATGAAATATTTTAACTGTGGGAAAAGATAATATAAAGAATAAGCATGGCTATTTCAAAAAATAGTAAGATGGAAGGCAGAGGCAGTTATTTATTATTACACATGAATGCAGAAAATAAGAAACTGCTGTTTAATAATGAAATGTGATAAGGTATCTTCCAGATTATACAAACAGTGTGGACTTTCCTTATAGGCGGTTGCTCTAAGATCAGATATAAAAATAGATATACAAAGCTGAATGCTTTATACTTACCCTCCGTGTGTTTTATGGCAGACAATTACATTTCTCAGGGTTGAGATGACAGCACTTGTATCTCCTGTTTTCTTATCTGAATCAGAAGACTTGAAGATGTTCATCGTGTTACCTGCTGCAGTCATTACACTTGGGTTATCCTGCCATCAGGCGGTCCCGCAGTCGGCCTGAGTTCCAAAGTCTTGGTCCGGCGTCGGTTGCTGTCGATTCTTCCCTGACGTCAGAGTGCCAGGGGTATATAAGATGCATCCAATGCCATTTTCATCAGTGTTTCTTGCCGCGCGGTGCCCAAAGCAGAAGCAGTTCGCAAGTAACAATCGGCCGACTCCTGCGATTTTCGAAGTCGAAATTCAGATCCGAAGTCTTCAATAAAGCTAAGTACTCCATTGAGGAAACTTTTTTCTTGCCTCAGACTGATGTCAGAAAAAGTTAATAATTGTATTTCTTGTGGGAAGCAAATACCTCATAAGGACTTCCACTCTTACTGTATTCCATGCCTAGGCCCTGATCACGACATCACTAGCTGTCGGGTATGTGCTAGATTTAACAAACGCACTATAAAAAGATGTTTTGATTTTGCTTTGCACTACTTTGGCCAAAGGTTCAATTATACAATGCCATCGGATCAGCCGATGACCTCAATACCGAA
This sequence comes from Protopterus annectens, assembly GCF_019279795.1. Taxonomy (NCBI): domain Eukaryota; kingdom Metazoa; phylum Chordata; order Ceratodontiformes; family Protopteridae; genus Protopterus; species Protopterus annectens. The sequence goes on along the minus strand of NC_056741.1, from coordinate 331,558,688 downwards.
AAACCGCAAAGACAAGGATAAAGACAGGCATCCGAGGTCCAAAACCGACGACGAAACCTCTTCTAGGCCAGTTGCCGGTTCACCGGTTCTCAGTGAGGCACTTTCGCAGCCCCTGACACCCACTACCTCAGAGCCACAGGCCGCTTCCAACTCCCACGTGGAGACATCTAGGCCTCTGGAAACTCAAGGTATTGGGCCTATGGAAACTAATCCCTCAGATGGGTCTGGAGCCGCTGTGCAGGCATCGGCTTCTGAGGGTGATTTCAGACCTTCACAACTTACCATTAAAACAACAGCCAAGACAAAGGTTCCATTAAAGACAAAGAAATAAGTATAGCATTATCTTGGACAGTCCTCCATGCCTAAGAAACAGATGCTTAAAATGGCCGAAGACCTCATTACTCTAATCAGGGGTTCCCATCCCCCTCCTGAGAAAAGGCCTAGGCAGGATACAGACTATGATTCCTCTGATCAGGTTTCAATTTCCTCTGATTCCTCTTCAGACCAGGGATACTCTCTACCCCCCTATGAGGACTCTGATGGTGAAGAATCTATCCCTTCAGCCTCTCCTCCTGAGGATTATTCTTTTGGGGAAACTTTACATTCCATGAGGGAGCATTTCCATTGGGAAAGTCAGGATTACTCAGAATCCAAGAAAAGGCTCACTGATTTCCTCTTATTGCCTCAACACAGGCCCCTGACTATTCCACCTGTGCTAGATATTATGGATGATGTGTTCTCTGAATCCAGTTTATCTCCTGACTCTTTGCCCCCTGCTCCAGCCAAGCCAGATAGGTATTATAGAGTCCCTGACTCTCACAAGTTTCTTTACAAAAACCCTTCTGCTGATCCAGAAACTATTTCCCAGGGTCCAAAAGGGGTTAAGGCTTCCATTGCAAAAACTCCAGTACCCTCTGACAGAGATTCCAGAGCTTTGGATAGATGGGGGAAGAAAGTATACACTTCTGCAACTTTAGCAGTAAGAGCTTTAAATTGCCAGTTTCACATGCTTAAGTACCAACAATACTTAATGGCTCAGTTAAAACAGAAAATGCTTGCAAGCACAGAAGCTCCTGATTGTAAAGAAATGCAAGATTTATTGCATGCAGTTGAACAGGTGGGAAAACATACTCTGCAATGTGGTTTTGATTCTTTAGAGGCCTCTTGTAGAGCCGCAGTTACAGGTTCTGTGATTCAAAGACAAGCTTGGTTAAAAGAACAAAGTTTATCTGATCATGTTAAGGCAAAATTATTGGAAGCTCCTTTACAGCATCATACTTTGTTTGATGTTAAGGCAGAAGAGGTGTTAAAGAAAATGGAGGATAAAGCAAAATCTATGCAAACAGTCAAGGATTTCTTACAGGTACAGCCACCTCGGTTTAGCAGAAATTGGCCAACAAAGAATTGGTCCTTTCCAGTGTCAGACAGGCCACAGAGAGGCAGATACAGACGCCCAAGAGGCAGATCTCAACCCCAAGGCTCAAACAGACAACGACAGTGGGGCACCTCAACCCCAAAAGGTGGTGAGGACAAGTCTCAACCTTACAGGAAACAGTCACAATGACTTTCCCCTTCGTACTCCAAGCACGTCTCTTTTGGAAGCCCCCTTAGGGGGAAAACTAGCACTTTTTTTTTCAAAACTGGCAAACAATTACCCAAGACAAATGGGTCCTGAATATTGTGTCTCAAGGTTACAGATTCCACTTTCATACTTTACCAAGGCTCAAAGGAATGCCAGACCTGCCACAAAATCAATGGGCAGAGGCACAAAAACAAATTTCAGCCCTCATGGACATGAGAGCTATTCAAAAAGTACCACAACAGGAACAAGGACAAGGATTTTACTCAAGACTCTTCCTGGTCCCCAGAAAGGACAAGGCCTGGAGGCCCATACTAGACCTTTCAATTCTGAATACTTACCTGGATATTCCGAAATTCAAAATGTTGACATTACAGCAGCTTCTACCCATGCTGGGCACGAAGGCTTGGCTTGTTACTCTGGACCTCAAAGAGGCATACCTGCATGTCCCTATCAGACAAAATTGCAGAAGATACCTCAGATTCAAAGCTGGTACAATGCACTACCAATTCTCTGCATTGCCCTTTGGCTTATCTACTGCACCCAGGGTCTTCACAAAGTGCATGGCACCAGTAATTGCATTTTGCAGACAAAAAGGAATTCAAATATATCCATATCTGGATGACTGCCTCATTCAAGCAGAGACAAAGGACATTCTTCTACAGCAACTGGCATTTGTAAAAAGGTTGCTAATTTCTCTAGGGTACACAGTAAACTAAAAGAAGTCAAAACTAGTGCCCTCACAACTGATTATATTCTTGGGTGCCAGCTTAAATACAACGGCCCAGATGGCTTACCTCACGCCAGACAAACAAGTTCAACTAACTCAATATTTTCAATTGCTAGCAAGAAAGTCCATCTCCCTGCAAGAAAAATTCTGCAAGCCCTGGGATTCATGGCATCCTGCATACTACTAATACCATATGCCAGAATGCATATGAGGAAATTACAATGGTACCTGAAAAGTGTTTGGACTCAACACTCTCACAGTTTAGAAGCAGTAATACCAATGATTCCCTGCCTACAACAGGAGTTTCGATGGTGGGCACAGGCATGTTGCCTAAACAAGGGTCAGCCTTTTACCCAACCCACAGCCAGGCAAACTCTAACAACAGATGCTTCGGATTACACCTGGGGAGCACACATGGCAGGAAAATGCATTCAGGGCAAGTGGACCACAGACCAGATGCATCTTCATATCAATCAAAAAGAGATGTTGGCTGTTCAAAATGCCCTAACAGCTTTCAAGGACCTTCTACATCCAGGACAATTACTACTAAAGACAGAAAACACCACAGTAATGTGGTACATAAACAAGCAAGGGGGAACTCATTCTTATCCCCTATGCAGGCAGGCCATGACCTTGTGGAACACAGCTCTAATGTATCAAGTTCACCTGCAAGCATAATTCCTGCCAGGAAAGAAAAATACTCTGGCAGACGATCTAAGCAGAAATATCATGGACCCTCACGAATGGAAATTGAATCCACAAATCTTCAGCATGGTAACGCAAAGGTGGGGATGCCCAGGCATAGATCTTTTTGCCTCCCCACTGAATTGCCATCTACAAAAATTCTGCACAAGGACTTATCACAAACAAGCATGGAAAGTGGATGCTCTTCTGTTCAGCTGGAAAAACCTAAAAGTTTATGCCTTCCCACCTCTGCCTCTCCTTTCAAAGGTACTCCTAAAAGCCAGACAAGAAAAAACACAGATGATCCTGATTGCTCCAGACTGGCCACGCCAGCACTGGTACCCTATCTTAAGGAACTTGGCTCAAGGCCCACCATGGATTTTGCCTCAAATCCCACACCTTCTGACTCAACAAAACAATCAGATCCTGCATGGTCAGCTCAAAACCCTAAACCTGGCCGCATGGCAGATACATTAGTCAAACAGACAACACCTCTCTCTAAGCTGTTATGGATGTCATTTTGGAGGCCAGGAGGCCTAGCACCAGGAAAGCTTACTCAGAAAAATGGAAGAGATTCTGCGCATGGAACCAGGCTCAAAGCCTAGACCCTCTTGTTCCAAACATTCCTCAGATTTTACAATACTTAACTGAGATGCTGGACAGAGGCCTATCCTTCTCATCAATTAAGATCCACGCCTCTGCCATTTCAGCACATTACAACACGGATCCTCCTTTATTCTCTCATCCCTTGCTAAAGCAGTACCTCAGAGGGGCTAAAAACATAAGACTGCCCCGGAGAGCACCAACACCAACTTGGGACCTCAATTTCATTTTGGAAAAACTGACCCTACCACCTTTTGAGCCAGCCAATACAGCCGATCTAAAATTTTTATCATGGAAAACAGCTCTGCTCCTGGCAGTAACTTCAGCACGAAGAGTCTCAGAGCTACAGGCATTAATGGCAGTGGAACCTCTTATAATTTTTCATCAGGACAGGGTATCTTTAAGGACAAACCCTACCTTTATGCCAAAGGTGGTATCTAGTGTGGCTCTTAACCAAACCATCCATTTGCCAACTTTTTATCCAAACCGCCAGAATAAAGCGGAGAAACGTCTGCATTCTTTGGACATACACAGGCAGCGCAGTACGCTTCTACTTGGACAAAACAAAGGCTTTCAGGAAAACTGAGCAACTGTTTGTAGCATAAGCTGCAGGATCACAGGGCAAGGCTATCTCAAAGCAGACTATATCCAAATGGATAGGACACTGTATTCGGTACTGCTACACACAGCATGGAAAATCAGTCCCAAATAACATTAGGCCACATTCCACCAGGGCAACAGCCACTTCAACAGCCTTTCTCAGAGGAGTACCTACCAAGGAAATTTTGGAGGCTGCAACTTGGAGTTCAGTGCACACCTTTACCAAGCATTACCACCTGCCTCTTTACTCTAAATCCAGAGCAGGATTTGCCACTGCAGTTCTGCAGGGCCTCATAGCCAATCCTAACTCTTTATAGACCAGCCACCCAACCTCAGCTTTGGGATTCTACCCAAGTGTAATGGCTGCAGCAGTGTAACACGATGAACATAGTACAGTTTTGTACCTACCATAAATGTAGATGTTCGAGTGTTCACACTGCTGCAGTCCAGGTTACCCTCCCTCCATCCCCTCTGAACTAGCTGGACTTATCTATGCCTTTCTATCCTATACAACCTTTGGGGTGTATTTGCTGGTAACTGAATGTATTGTTTTTATTGTATATTTTTGATTAGCAATATGTATTGCCTACCTACTTGGGGGCACCTGACATCTGGGGCAAGAAAAACTGAAGAAAATGGCGTCAGATGCATCTTATATACCCCTGGCACTCTGACATCAGGGAAGAAGCGACAGCAACCGACACCGGACCAAGACTTTGGAACTCAGGCCAACTGTGGGACCGCCTGATGACAGGATAACCCAAGTGTAATGACTGCAGCAGTGTGAACACTTGAATATCTACATTTATGGTAGGTACAAAACTGTACTTTTTGTATCATGGGGTCTATATTATCGGAATGAAAACTTCAAACTCCGAATACCATATGGTCGACACCATATGGTCGAACTTTGAAATTTTCAAATCCGAAATAAAAAAACTGAGACAGGCAAACTGTCATAAATTGATTTGTGCAGGAAGGCAAGCCCCCCTGCACCCCCCCCACTCTTTAAATATACCAACTCCGAGATCGCGCTACAGTGTAGGAAACAGAAATCTTCCATTTCCACACTGTATTGCGATCTCGGTGTTCGTATATTTAAGTAGCGGGGGGGTGCAGAGGGGCTTGCCCCCTGCATAAAACACTTTATGACAGTTTGCCTTAGTTTTTTTTTTCCAGATTCGATATTTCTGTTTTTCGCACAGTTGGTGTTGCCCAACTGGTATTCGCTGTTGTCAGACTTCGCTGATCTAATATAGATCCATATCATGATAACAGGTATCCTAAGTTTAGCAAAAACTACTCTGTATGAATCTGTATACAGACACTACTTGTGTGCCTAGCAATACATTTGTAAATTGTATTTAGCATAGGACATTTAGAGCAAACAATGATAGGAATTTGGGCTTCTGACTGCTGCAAATAGAGCTGTTCTATTGTACATTCCATGTTTATCTACTATGTGAGGATTAATTAACACTGTAGTCAGAAACAATAACTTCGCAATGAGTATTGTTTGGACAATTTCATTTTTCTTTTTTTTTTTTTTTTTTTTTTTTGGCTTTAGTAATTAGGGATTGTTTAATTCTGCACCTAATATGTTTAATGGTATATAGTCAGTGTGGTTAGCAAGCATTTTGGTCCATATAAACTCCCAACAAATTTCCATATTTCCTTTGAGAGACTGATCTGATCTAATGTGCAGATCCCATAGAAAACACAGTTTAGCAGTCTTTTGATAATTATTACATAGAAACACTGATAGGAGATGGTGAATTTCTTCTCCGTAATGTAACACATTCATTTCTAACCAGATGTTCCTAAAAGAGGAATGGAGTATGTTCCAGAAATGCCAACATGATCCTAATTTGGAGAGCATGCTTAACATCATAAGTGACCTGTGGAATTTTGTTTGTTACTGGCAAGAGTGCAATACTTTGGGCAGTGACTTTGAAGTGACAGATAATTCATTATCGTTTATGAATGAACATGTATTGTGTGATACACTAAAGATATTGTCACAAAATTTTTCAATTTCGTCTTCAGCTGGTTTGTTTTCAACCACATAACATTTTGCCAAATGCTCCATACAGGGGTGAAATGGTGAACTTGTTACCAGACAATCAGTGTGTATTGGGGGGGTTGTATGTTTAGATGTGTGTGTATGTGTGATTGTTTGTCCACTGTCCACATGTGAGAGTGTTTGCGTGGTTTGTGCATGTGTATGCATATGTGTGTTTGTGTGTGTGTGTTTTGTGTATGGTTTGTGTGTGTGGAGGGGGGGGGGGTCTGTGTGCATAGATGTGTCTACATGTGTAGTTGTCCAGAGTCCACACGTGTGTGTGTGTGTGTGTGTGTGTGTGTGTGTGTGTGTGTGTGTGTGTGTGTGTGTGTGTGTGTGTGTGTGTGTGTGTGTGTGTGAGTGACAGTGTCTTGTGATAGTATGGAATCCTATCCAGGACTAGCTTCTCCCTGCCTTGTGCCTCTGAGCTCTGTTATAGGATCCAGTTTTCATTCAACACTGCACTGGACCAAATGGCTAATGAGAGAAAAAAATGAATGAACTTCCTGAGCAAGTGACTTATACTGAAGAACAGCACAACAATGAACAATAGTACTTGTGGAAGGAGGTGATTCTTGCATTATTAATAAGCACTGCAGCAAAGTTGTGAATGTTAGCCTGTTAAAATGGTGAAAAAAAATATAACAAATATTTATTTTATTTATTTATTTTATTTTACATTTGTTTACCAGGATAGTCCGACTTGACACAGGTCCATTTACAGCGGAGGCCCAGGAAGAAATGCTCCACAATTAGATTAACATCAGCATGGTAATACAACAGTGATAACTGAGGTAAGTAGAGACAGAAAAAGTCTCATACAATCCAGTCTAAACAATTAACAATACATCAGCAGTAAGTGAGTAAATTTACAAAGATGGAAAGTGTCATACATCAAAGCTTTAACATTGGATTAGTGAGATAGGATAAAAGAATAAAAAAAAATCATATGATTAAACATGACATATTATACAATTTCAAGATGACAGTAAGATACCTAACTGTAGCATATATACAGTAGAGATAGCAGGAAGGAAGGTGTAAAGTGTGCTGAGATTGTGAGATTCATGTGATGCATGGACATAGCCATGTATTCATAAGATGTGATTTGAGAGCATTTTTGAAATGTGTGTTAGTGGGGGCAGAGGTCAGAGAAGGGGGGATGTTATTCCAGGGTCTAACTATGGCATGAGAAAAAAGATCTTTCCCTGAGTTGTTAGCTTTAGAGATGCAGAGGAGGGATTCCTCAGTATATTGGAGAGGACAATTAGTTCTGTATGGAGAGAGTAACTGGCTTAGTGCTGGGGTTTTTTCAAGATGTCCAACAATATTAAAGGCAATGACTAGCTGGTGGTAACTGAGTAACTGGGGAAGTTCTAACCATTGTTCTAACCAGTTCCCTTAGAGATTGACAGTGATGGGTTCTGAAGGTGGAGATGTGAACAAACTTGGCAATTTTATTGCAACATGATTCAAGTCTGGTGAGATCAAGTTTTCTAATTGGCGCGGCATACATTAGAGCGGAGAGTAGATGGGATTGGGCTAGAGTGATCCGTGCCTGTTCTGAGAGGAAATGTTTATGCCTATATAGGGTTCCCATTTTTTTGTGGACCTTTGTTATGCTTTGTGAGATATGGACATCGAAGAGTAGGTTGTTGTCAATTTCTACACCAAGGAGTTTGGTATTGTCAGAGGGAGATATGATGGTGCCATTTTTGAAAGAGATTGAAAAGAATAGGGGGGTAGGTATAGATTTGTTGGGGGTGAAAAGTAGTAATTTTGTCTTATTGGGGTTTAGGGTTAGTTGGATATCAGTAATCCAACTTTCTACAGAACTGAATGACTCTTGTGGGAGTTGTAGAGTGGAAAGTGATGGAGCAGAGCAGATAAGAGTTGAATCGTCAGCATGCTGTATAAGGGAGGCATGCTGGGTGGAGGTGTGTAGATTGTTGGTAAATATGGAGAAGAGTAGTGGGCCTAGAATTGAGCCTTGTGGTACACCTATTATAGTTGGAAGTAAAGATCTTATGCCTTGCCACTGAATGGATTGCTGCCTATGTGACCGATAGCTTATAAACCAGGCAATAGTGGAAGGGGCAAAGGGTAGGGTGGCCAGGGAATCAGACAATAGAAGTGCAGAGATATTTAAGGAGGAAGTATTAATTCAAAACAGAATGAAAATAAAGACTTCCTTCTTAGAGGAGAGGACCAGATTGACAAGACGGGAACAATAAAAAATGTGAAGCAGTTTTAATTAAAAGGTATGAAAGCAATCTGGAATCTGAGAAGGAAGTAATGCACAATAAAACATGAGAAAGGAAATGCCTAAAGAGAAAACTAATGAATTAAAGCAGCCTGTTATGGACGTACAGCTGCGGATTAAAAAATATGTGAGGGATAGGTGATAGGGAATTCCATGCTTAAGAAATTAGGAAGGTAAACAGACTGCAAAAGGTTTATGTCATTGTTTCAAGTTTGTCCAAAGCAAACCAAGATGATGCTGTCACATCTGAAAAAAAAAATAAATAAATAACCTGTCTGAAGCAATATACAGATGTGACCTTATTATGGTGCTTGTAAGAATTACCTCAGTGAAATCCATAAAGCACAATGGTAAATAAACAAACAATGAAAACAATGCTAGAAAAGGGATTTCCCTATAGGACTAAGCAAACTAATTCAATCTCCACCATGTCAGGCTAAACAAATGAAGAAGGTGATTCCAGTACTGAAACCCAAACACAAAAACCCTGACATTCCATGATGCCATAAGCTATTGCTTGAAATACACAAGAGTGAAAAATTAAACTGTAAGTATTTTTGTGGGGTATAAGCACCCCTGCACTGCTCCAATACTAAACTTGTAAATACCAACTCCATTGCTGCAAAAACCCCAAAAAATGACTACCTATGCACACTTAGAAATTGTACTGGAACTGATTTCCTACAGAAAACAATAATCACCATTTTGTTCCACAATGACTTCTATCTCAGTGCATGACACCTGAGAAAAAGTAACTAGGTAAGGTCCAGGGAAGATCTTTATTCCTCATTAACAGCTGGATGAAGTGAGGGTGTTGGTGTTTAATGTATTTTGTGAGTGATATGCAGAATTATGATCAGGTTTCTGGGTGCCAAGAAATTCACATCAAGAGTAAAGCTTGAGAGGTAAATCTTGGCATCTGTATTGAGTAAAAATAAGGGGATTATGATCAGAGACAATCATAATTCTTTGTAGTACATGGAGCTTTATTTTCCCAATGTACTACCAGTTATAGAAAAAAAGAGAGACATTGTAGGATTGCAAAGTATTTTACTGACTTTCAGAATACATAAAGCACTTAGCACTGTCAAAGAGACATCAGAATACCTCTACTCCTTTGCTTAATAATTCTGGAAAAGAAAAAATAATGGGGGGTGGTCAAAGGATCAAAATCAGGGACAGTGTTTATGTATAGCTCTGCTTCATTTAAAAAGTGAATAAAACAACAGGTTTTGTATGAAAAATAAGAAGTATGAAACTCTAATGTCTGGCATTGGCAGACTGCAATCCTGAGTGACATAAAAGAAAATGAAAATATTTACAAGGGAAGGGCAAATATATGAGGCAAAATCAGGGGCATTCTGCAAAATCAGGGACAGCTGAAAGCAATGCAGAGAGCGGACAGCCACAAAGAGCATTTGGAAGCTGGTAAACACTTCATTCTGACTTCAAAAAAAGTATAGTGTTTTTAGTTATTTAAACATATACTGACACTCTTCATCTGTGACAGCTGAACAATGTTAATTGCAATGCTTAACAGCACTGTTGGGATGCATAACAATTGTTAAATACCTTTCTGACATCAGAAAGGTGCTTAACAAGCCTGTATTTTCATTGATTTCAGAGTGTAATCATGGCACTCTATGCACTACAAATATAAATTTCTAACTCTGCTAAATGCAGTGAGTGAGTGTTGTGTTATACAAAAAAATAAGCACTTACTTTTAATTAATGTTTTACAAATATTGCAATGACCAAAAATACACGTCTGTTTTCATATAAAAGCTGATTTTTCAAATTGCTAACAGCAACATATCAGAAAATTTGTTAGGTCATCACAAGGCTGCCGATAGGGTTATAATCAAAACATTGTAACATGGTTAAACTAAAACATAACCTATGAGATATCTGGTTTTCTTACTTTAAAGGGGAAAAATGAGTGGTAAAACCATCATCTCAATCAGTCCTGAGCTTAAACTCTCTTGAATTGTATAAATCTAGCTGTAATAAAAATACTAGCCATGCAGGAAAAGCTATGAATAGACAACACCAGAAATGTATTCAAGGACACCAGACATGGACTGCTCTGCAGACTTACAACTCTCAGATGAAATGGATGAGACAGAACAGGGGAACTTTATGCTAATATTGCTTGGGACACTGGTGCATGAATTAATGTGTAAGAACAAGTTTTCATTTACATTGTACATAAAAAAATGCATATACTAAAAATATAAAAATGTGCAAAAATACCTAAAACCTGATTTTCCTTCAATCATGACTTTTTTTTTTTTTTAATGTTGGAATTTGCAATCTTGGGTTTCTCACATCTGTGAGGGACTCCTCACAAGCAATTCAGTCAGAAAGAAGAAAGTATTTATAGTATATCCATATGCAAAAAGTAAAAACAGGAATTGTTTTAGCAATGAGAGGCTAAGACTGGAAATAGACTTTGTCATTCTTGTCAGAGTACTGGTGACTAGTCAAGAAATACACTTTGTCATTCTTGTGAGAGTACTGGTGACTAGTCAAGAAATTGGTGACTAGTCAAGAAATACACTTTGTCATTCTTGTGAGAGTACTGGTGACTAGTCAAGAAATACACTTTGTCATTCTTGTGAGAGTATTGGTAACTAGTCAAGAAATTATGCATGTTCTGCTTTCAGTGTAGCAGACCTAGTGAAGCTTATCACTTGAGTTAGTTTTTATACTATTAGTCCTCAAAGACTTCTTGGAGGCTTGGGGAGTGCACCGATGCATGGCATTGCTAAATTGTTATTAAAGCTTTTTAACTACTCTATGTAGGCGCGTTTTGTTCCATAGGTTTGGAATACTGCTAAAGTTTGCCCATGAGGTAGGTAATTGTCAATTTGTCTTTTCAAAACTAGAAATAAGATAGCAAATATACTCATTTATAAACTCTAGAGTTCATGGATTTCTCTACTAAAGATCATGCCCTATAAACTTATTTACCCTTATGACAGCATCACTGGAACATTAGATGTGGATTTGTCAGTAAATGCAATACATTTGTATGTGAAGAAGGCATTTGGTATTTACCTCATGAGGCCACATATAAAGGCTTACAGGAGAGGGGACTGAATACATATCTGACTAGGTGGATATTTCAGTGACTTTCTGGATGTAAACAGAGTACACATTTGTGGCACAGTGTAAGCATGGGAAGAATGTCCTACAAGAGTTCATCAGGGCTCTATCTTGGGCCTTATTCTATCAAACTTATTTATTTTCTATTAACCACAGATAGCTGTGAATGCTTAAATAAATTTGGTGACAAATGTAAATTGGGCATGGTCATAACTAATAATAAGGATGTTTAACGACTGCGGGAAAACCTTAATAAAGTATATTCTTAGCATAATGAGAAAAGCCTAAAAGCAAATGCAAAGAAATGCTTATGATGACATTTCAGAAGACCAGAAATACAAGGGGGCTGCCCAAGATGCAAGGTGTTTGTTGGTAAGATCATTAGAAATAAATGCCTATACTGCATTTATGGTCATGTGTGAAACAGTTAGTGTGTGGCATTCTAACTGTAGCTAGCTTCTTGCTACATCTGCAGACCAGACAGATCAGTGAGCTGTCAGAACTGCACGGGGCACCAGATAACCTAGCTAAAATTATAGGAAGTTGCAGTCTGTGTTTCTTTTCAGTAGTATGGTATCTTACTGCCCCAAATATGAATATAACCTCATGGTTGCCAATATGAGGGTGAATGACCTTAGGTATTTCACCCTGAAAGAGATACAGAAAACACTACTAAACCTTTATTTTTGCCTCTCCAAGGAAGGAAAGTCACTGGTTCTGAGCTCTATTCTTCTTTCATCGAGGACAATACTGATACTTAGGTTTAAAGAAAAAAATAGTAATTGGGTTTAACAACTGACTAGTTAACTGATGTCATTATAGATGGTTAAAGCATGTGTCTTCCTCAGACAAGATGATCAACAAGACCATCCTGATTTGCTAGAAATGGGTTCTACCACTTATTTCAAGCTTTCTGCATGCTAGTTAAAGCCTTTTTCTAACCCCCCCAGTGCCTTTGTTAGGCAAAGGTCAGCTCATGGACAAACCCATGAAATTCTAATTTCGACGACATCAAAGTAGCACTGCTTAGTGCTAGAAGCTTCCACAGCAAAATGTCTAAGCCTGAGGCCTTCCTCTACCTTGCATATTTGTATAGTTATGGAAACTTGGTTCAGGTATTAAGATGCACTCCCTCTTTGCCAGGATGCAGTACCTACCATGCATTCATGTCCATAACTGCTGGGAGCGACGACATCAAAGTAACACTGCTTAGTGCTAGAAGCTTCCACAGCAAAATGTCTAAGCCTGAGGCCTTCCTCTACCTTGCATATTTGTATAGTTATGGAAACTTGGTCCAGGTATTAAGATGCACTCCCTCTTTGCCAGGATGCAGTACCTACCATGCATTCATGTCAATAACTGCTGGGATGTATCTATATTTGCTAGGAAATACATTGTTTCATGTCAAATCATAGATCATACCATATAGGAACATCAAGAATTCAAGGATAATATCAATAAAAGTGGTAACCATATTATTGCCCACTACAGGTCCCCTTCTATGGCCCCTTCTGTGCACACTTATTATCTAAGTCAAAGTGAAAAGCACTCCATTAGACTAAACATAATTATTATGGGAACTTTAACTGCCCCACTATAAATTAGCATTCTTATATGAATAACAACAATTGCAGTCACTTATTACTTGATTTTGTTAATGCTATTCCTTTCATCAAATTGTTCCCCTCCCCATCAGGGGTGATAATCTTCAGCTTCTCCACATCCTTTACTGCCCCTAATCTCACTACTTTCACAAACCTGATTAACAGTAACCATCTCCCTTAAAATGTGCTTTGAAACCAAATATCACTAAAGTATTTTAAAATTATTCCTAACAAACTTTATAATACAGACCTTCATGACTACCATAAACTCTCCAGATAACCAAGTTCATAATGATATTGTATACTCTTCTGAGCTCAGATACATTAAGAAGTTTGTTCCCTAACGCCCAAGGAATAACTGTGAAATCATAAATAAATCCATAAGTAGAGTTCACCTATGAATAAACTTTACAACAAAAAACAAGAAATGTTACGCTACCTGTAACAGATACCCACTCCTCCAACATAAGAGGGATTTTAAGTTAACAAGTAAATCTTTTAAGCATACCATCAAGGCGTGTAAGTTCAGGTATGAGCTCAGAGTTACTACCATCTCTAAAGATAACCACAAGATCTTTGGTTACTTTAGGAAATATAGAAGAGATCCCCACTACTGTATCAAACAGTGGAGTCTCCTATTCTGATGTCAAAGCCACTGCTAATATCCTCAAAGACAAATTCAGTGCTAATTTCATGGCGCCCACTCAACCTATTATTACCCCCACTGTTTTCTCTCCCAGTCCTCTCTATCTGCACTAGCCATATCCAAAAATATTAGCTCCAAGGTACCCAGTAGCATGCTTGGCTGTTTACTAGTAAGTGCCAAGTCCCTTTTAGTCAAGCAACGTAAAACTCTTCAGTTTGAGTTTCTCTACAGGTAATGTCCTTGAAGAGGAGAAGATAGCTGGAGTGATAACGTTAAACTCAGGTAACTCTATAACAGTCCCCAGAAACTACAAACCTATTAACCTCTCAAGTATTTACTGTAAAGTTATGTAGCATATAACTGTTGAGCGGATAAGCAGTAACATAGGTGATCTACAAATCCAGAATCCAAACCAATCAGGATATGTAAAATATAGGACCTAGAATGCTTCTTCAAAAGGGTCACTGAAGCCTTGAATAGGGCAGGAGCATTCATACTTTCTACCTTGACTTTACCAATGACTTTGACCCCATTCCACCTTGCTGGTGTCACAGTTAACTTCTCCCAACTTAAAAGCCGATGTGTTGGGTAATGGATAACTTGGTCTCTGACATAATCTACAGTGTTTAGTTAATGGGTACTTCCTCTAGTCAAAGAAATGTCAACACCAAGATTCCAGAGGACTCCGTTCTGGGCTTCATTATCTATTTTTGGAAGTGAAAGAAGATGTCAATGGACTGTGGCTAACTAGGTTTCGTGATGTCTGCAGACTAAGTGTGAGTGTCAAATCCCCTTTAAATATGAATATATTCCATCAGGGTGTGGATCAGACCAATGCCAGGTATTTTGGTTATGTGTTCACCTTAAATGCCAAAATGTATTTAGGCAAGACACAACCTCCTCATCTTACCATATTGCCTGTATCCCTCTCAGGACACAAACATCTACAACTTGGGTTTCTTTATTGATATATCTCACATCTGGTTAGTAAGCCCTTTTTCGTTAATTATGTGATCCACAGGGATATCATGCCTAGGTCCAAAGCAGTCTTTGTTCCACTTTTCTCCTCCTTCACTAGGCCTATCCTTGAATAAAATGCACCTTTTCAATGTACTTCACAAAGCACACTGACTAACTTGAAAAATCGCAAAGATTTCTCACAATTTCTGGATTTAAAAACAAAATGAATGTACCACAGCCCAAATGTTGTGTAAAAATCTAATTCAAGAAAAATAGTATGATTTTGGATGCATGTCCTTACGGAAAATAAGAATGACTCCACAGAATATTCAAGTCATAAAGTAATAGAAATCATTCTAAGAACTAAGATAACATGGATGGGAAGGAGATTTTACCAATAGTAATGACTACAAGTAGGAGTACAGAAAAGAGACATGAGGGGACTAGAATTTACTGGAGAAAATTAGCAAAGAACCAAGGTATTGGAAGGAAATAAATAGAGAAAGAAAGGTAATAGACTGGAATGACGCCACACAGACATTTAGACTGTAGGTTATAGACTACCATCCCTTTCAGGGACTGATAAAGTACAGGAAAAGAGAACCGTACAGGGGAGTACTATGTGAAAGACCATTCCTGGCAGAGTTTTAAATTGGGTCTAGAAAAGAATTTGCTGTTAAAAAAAAGAAAAGTTAGTAAGTCTTATAAAATATTGTATGATAACTATAAGAATCCATCAGAGGAGGTTAGAAAATATTGGGAAGAGAGAATGTAATGGTAGCATACAAAAGGATAATAGGAGGAAATCTGTATTGCCCCCAGGATGCAACAAAGTCTAGAAGATTTAAGATTTTTGCTTGGAAATATTTGCATAAGTATTTTTATACTGCAAACACATTTGGAGAATTTTTCCACAGGCAGATAGTAAATGCTGAATGTGTTATGGGACTAAGAGAAGTAATTGTTTTTTGGGAATGTAAGGAGGTGGCAGATTTTAAAAATTCCCCACAGAGTACTTTGATATAAATGTTGGAGTAAGAAATGATTTTAACTAAGGACATTACTCTTTTGAGATGGGATAAATGGTTC
>NC_056741.1:331475260-331537760 GCF_019279795.1 Protopterus annectens | reverse complement strand
TTGTTACTTGTGCTATTTACGGCGGTGGGTTTGTCTTTTGAGCCTTGTCTAAAAAAGGCACTATGGGGGTGGCAAGAGCCTTGCCCAGTATTCGAAAGCCTAAGGGTGACAGGTGCAAGCCATCTCCGGTGAAGCAGCGTGGCTTGTCGAGCATGTCATCCCAGGCTGATAGACAATGGACTGCTTTTGAATGACACCAGAAGCTTAGCCAATTGTTGAAATTGATAATTTTTTTCTCTGTACTGTGGTATCATTCTTGGTGAGGGCAGGATGCTACTCATGGTCAGGGTCATACCGGCCTGGGCTACATGATCAGAGAGCTCCTCCATGTCTCTTTTCATGTAGTCCGGGGAGGTATGGCTCAGGTCATTCACACCAACATGGACAATGACAGGGTCATATTTGTACTTGTTCTGGAGTGACCTGAGTGCTTGTGTTATGTGGTGGATCCTGGCACCCGACAGGCAGCTAACAGTAACCTTCTTCTTGTTCAGCCTAGTGAGTGGGACGTCAGTGTGCCTGACTATAGAGTCACCTATTACTAGTGTGTTGGGTATGTTATTTTGCCTTATGGGCTGTGATTGTGTGGCACACTGGTTTTGTGAAGTATGTGTTTCATGGTTTGTGTTTGGGGGGGGGTGGAGGTTGCTTGGATGTCTGCTTTGGAGGTCTCTGTTGCTTCTGCAGATTTTTATTTAGAGCCTCCGAGTATGTTTTTGTGTATTTATGTGTGTTTTTTGCTGGCGCTGGTTTCATAGGTCTATGTGAGACTGGTGGTGTGATGCAAGTAATTCCCTTCTCCTCTTGACTGCCTGGTCCAGTCTTGGGTTGAGAGAGCTTAGCCTCCAGTTTGGCTGTATAATTGCATCTCTCGCATGTATTAGTGTTTGGTGGAAGGAGGAGAGGGTTGTCTGTATACATGAGGCAATTGTAACATTGCCTCAAAATGCCCAGATTCACCAGTTGGACCGGAGAGTACACCTGAAACTGCCCTTTGGACATGCCTGGAAAGATACAGTGAACTGTTTTACTGATTGGCTGGTAAGGTCGAATAGAGAGCCTTGTCCTTCTCTACAGTATAGGGGTGGTCTAGTGCTAATGTTTATTAGTGCTTGCTATGAGTTTCAAGCAAGTGCCGGTATGAGAAGTGAATGGTTTGAGTGCTTAAGTTGAAGGTTTGTCTAGTTCCAAGGGAAAAATTGAAGAGTAGACTTTGTGGAGCCGGGAATAGTTATACCCTAGCTAACCGGTGCTGCCCGGCTCGCAAAACCATGCAAATGCGGGTTTTATAGCAGGGAAATGAAAGAGATAGAAATTAGCCCAAAATGGCCAATAAACTACTAATTTCTGGGCTGAAACCACTCCTCCAGGGACAGATAGGCTGCTCAAAGCTCCCTCTCTCACAGTGAACAGAGAAACTTCCTTCTATCCAAGTAAGATATGGGCAAACACAGAAACTTGTAACACAGCCCTGAATTCAGCACTAACCTGAAAATTGGACTATACTAGATTAGAAAGGCAAGAAAACAAGTATATATTTTTTTCAGAAAATAAAGCAGATACAATAAAAAAACACTTTAAATGCACAGAAATGGCTATCACACATGAGTGTGTAGCCTACAACAGTTAAACAGGTAATTTAAATGCAAAAACAACTTTGTTAAAGTGCAGGCAGTAAAATAAGTACAATATGTAGCTGAAACAAGCTTTTTAAATCACAGAAACTCTAGAAAATCAGAGTTTTAGGCAGAATTAGCTAAAAGCTGCAAGAAAATGCAGAAAAATTATACTTAATCACTCCAAAGTCTCTCTTTTGTCTCTCTGCTGCTGTAGAACTCTGCAGGGCACCAGGCAGGAGCTTGCTGACTGTATACTAGCACAAAAACCTTGCAAATGCAGGTTTTATAGCAGGGAAATGAAAGAGATAGAAATTAGCCCAAAATGGCCAATAAACTACTAATTTCTGGGCTGAAACCACTCCTCCAGGGACAGATAGGCTGCTCAAAGCTCCCTCTCTCACAGTGAACAGAGAAACTTCCTTCTATCCAAGTAATGTATGGACAAACACAGAAACTTGTAACACAGCCCTGAATTCAGCACTAACCTGAAAATTGGACTATACTAGCTTAGAAAGGCAGGAAAACAAGTATATTTTTTTTGTTTTTTTCAAAAAATAAAGCAGATACAATAAAAAAAAAAAATATATATATATATATATATATATATATGTTTATATATATATATATATATATATATATATATGTTTTTATATATATATATATATATATGTGTGTGTGTGTGTGTTTATATATAAATATACATACACACACATGCACACACAACCTTTGTTTCTCTTTTGTTTGCTTCTTTATTCAACAACAAACACTATTCATATGATATAATTGATTGCATCTCTTTCTACTTTCTGTATGTCTACTCAACCATCTTGTAAGTAGATTTAATAGGTAACATAAGCTGCATGAAGTAGTTTTATATCAGTGACAAAGCCAGCAATGTCAAGATAGCAAAGGCTGTGCAGTTAAACCTGAAACAACTCAAAGCAAGTCTTTGGCAAATCCTGAAACAGTGAGGGTGGTGCAGGTGTAGGTGCAGGAAGGAGTCAAAGGATGCACTGACACATAGGGACAGAGTCATATGCATACATAGGGGCCTAGCAAAGGAGAAGGAGTGCAGGCGTTATATATGCACATTGAGAGCTGCCCTATATTTCACTTATACATGCAACAGACACACATCAGCTAAGTACTACGTAGGAAGCACTGCACAACATACCTCTGAAATGTCCAGATTTTTGCCAAGCGTCAAGATTTTTACTTCATACTTTTGGTCTAGTCCTCATAATTTTTTTGGGGGGGCATATCAGTGAGAATTGAATTCATTAAATAATGAAAAAAATTGAGTTTCAGACTTCATATCCTTCAGAAAATGCATGATAATGCAAAATCTTTTATTCTAGCAACTTTCTAAGTTTATGAGAGCAATATTTAAAACCCCTATTTTTGTGCCTTTGTCTCCCCGTTATTTTTTGCTTTTTCCAGATTGAGAGGTATTTTATACAGAAGTCAAAGCTGCACATCACAAAAGCATGTATGCACCACCAGGATATAGTGGTGCTGAGAGGGAACAATGGACATGCAAGCATGACCCCCCCCCCCCTGCATGAATCATGAGGATCAGTAAATAGCTAAAGGTAGAGTGGAAGGGGGAGGGACTACATATGCATAAGTATATGCACATTGTGGCAAGAGTATAACATGATTAGGTTGCTAAGAAACCCTTAAAGACCATTCTAAGCAGATGTACCTCAAGGAAGTAACACTGGAATATAAGAAGGAGGTAACCTAACCTGCTTACTGAAGGTCAGTAGTGCACCAGAACAGCTATCAGCACTGCATAAAGCAGTGTAAGTGTGACAAATCACAGCTACACATCTGATGTCCTATATTAACCTGAGAAATGCAGCAATAATAGAAGTTACTGCTGACAAATTACAAAAGGAACCATGTGCTGGAAGGGCAGTTTGGTTACCTTTGCAGCACTAAACAGAAGCATGAGTTACACCTATGTGCATCATATGATCACTCTCTGAACCCTAGGCTGTACCAAAAGGACAGACAGTGACTGACAACAAGGAGGTAGCTGTGACTACATCTAGGTAAGCAGCGGAGCTCTTCATGCAACACATTGCCGGACTACCACTAGAACCGTCTGTGTGATTATCATGCCATAAGGTATCTGACAGCCTATCAAAACCAACTGAGGAGACTCACAGCTGACATGGACAATAAACAGCTTTGTCCTAAGGCCAAAACAGCTTCCCCTGGACACCAAGACTTTCCTGATTAAGTGTCATAGAAACCAGGAGTGTAGCCAGAAAAATTAGATTTTGTACTCACAAACATTTTACTGTCCCTTCAACCCACATGGCATTTGAAAAAGTTCATAGGATCATAGGAAGTTGCTATGCTAATAGCTCTAGGGTCCTTACAAGCCTAGCCAAGGTCTTACCCTTATTTCCACAATCATCACCTAATGCCCCTGTCAAAGAGGGACACAAGTGGACCCCCCCGGGTAAATTTATGGTCACCCATCCAATTGCCCAGATTGCATTTGAAGAGGGCCAATGAGGTACTCTGTTTGACATGAAATGGAAGTCTGTTCCAAAGGTGTGGTAACCTCTGGGAGACAAATATGTCCCTCCAGCAGGTTTTATTAATGTCACATACCACGTTAAGTTCTTTAGTGCGAGTAACTCGTGTACTCGTGAAGCATTTCCAATAATGCAGGGTCAGAGATTGCCTAATATGCATGCCAGAGATCACGTCTGAGTAGTCTGTATGAAACAGAATAAAGTGACCGTGATTTCACATGATCCCCGCAGGACAGATGGTGAAGACTTTACATTTTCCTTGTGGGGAACCTTCTTCTCTAATTGCTGTAGGTGCTCAGAAAGGTACATACCAAAAGGGGTGTTGTACTCAACTACTGACCTGATAAGGGAAGCATACGGGGAGGTAATAACTTATTTTTTTCTGGAGGCAATGCCCTTACTTATGAGATGAGAAATACAGAATGTTCTTCTTACCGCTGTGGAGACATGGTGATCAAATATAAGGTTGCTGTCAACCTGTGTGGCCAGGTCTCATCACTGAGTGCATACTTAAGGTGTTGCTGTTGATGTGGTAGTTAGCAGGAACATTGCTTTTACATTTTGCATTGAGTTTAAGACCATGACTTTGGCACCAATCATTTGTTTGTGTAAGACCCTCTTGTAGGATGCTGACATCATTTGGAGATTCTATGACCGCTTCCAGTTTGCAGTCATCAGCAAACTTTGCCAGCCACAGACCTTTAGTTTTTGCTTGTATTTCGGAGAAATAGATTCCAAACAGTAGAGGTCGCAGGACTAATCCCTGTGGAACACCACTGGTTACAGGTCTGCTGTTGGAGGTGGATTCCCTAGTTTGACTATATGGGTTCTATCAGTGAGCCAGATAGTGACCCATCTAATGATATAAGGGTTGATGCCTAGTTGGGTGAATTTGTCAATGATGCCTGAGTAGGAGATAGTATCAAATGCCTTGGCTAAGTCTAGGTAGGCTGTATGCACAGATTTCCTCTTGCCCAGGGCCTTGGTGGCTGTCTCAAAGAAGTCCACCAGGTTTAACAGGCATGATCTCCCTTTGACAAATCCAAACTGAGTAGGGTCAAGTCTTTGGAGATTACCTATATCTTTGTTGATAAGGTCTATGATGATTTGCTCCATGGCCTTGCAGATATGGCTAGTCAGACTAATAGGTCTATAGTTCCCGGGGGGGGTCAGTGGAAGCACCACCTTTGTGCAAGGGAATAACAGTGGGCTGTTTTCCATTCAGCTGGTATGAAGCCGGTACTTAAACTATGATTGAAAAGCATACCAAATGGTGTTACTAATTCATGTTGGAGACCATGTAGAATGTAGCCTGGGATGTTATCAAGTCCTGTACATGCTGTGTTTTTGGTCTTAGAGAGGTGATTCATGACCTGCTCTTTAGAGATACAAGGTAGGGGACAGGTGGTAGGGATGTCATGGGGTACGTGCGGTGAGGACAGGGGAGTGAACTCTTCAAAGAACCTGTCAGCCAACAGGTTAGCTATGTCCACAGGCTTAGTATATGTTGTATCATTAACTACCAGTTCTGCACAAATCTGGGCCTTTCCTAGTTGAAGTTGACACAGCTTCCAAAAGTTGACACGTCTTTCAAAATATTGCCCCCAGCAGTTTATAAATGTACACATCATTTTCAGCATTTCCCTGTAAAACTACTAAAGATATTATTTTAATTTAGCAATCCTCTCTGTAAGCAATTTATGTATCTTTTGTTAGAGGCATTACTTTAGATACTTATAGATTTAATATAGCCTGAAAAAACTGCAATGTTTCTAAGTGATACAAGAAGAAATGTACTCTGTAGAGTACAAAGAGTATATCTGTCTACACCCTTGATACAATCTGATAAAATTAAGTACACTAGCAGCAATAACATCTAGAAAACTTGTGTTGTAACACTTTGTGATTACTATTTTATACACCCACAAGGTCTCTCCAGTCCACTGTCCATTTCTGAGATGCCCAAATATGTTTTGGTCCTCATGTGTCTTAGTGTCTATTTTCACTGGTAGCATCACATTTAATGCATGCATTCTCTCCCTTGTTTTCAGACCTGTTTTGTGACTTGTGTGTGTGTGTGTGTGTGTGTGTGTGTGTGTGTGTGTGTGTGTGTGTGTGTGTGTGTGTGTGTGTGTGTGTGTGTGTGTGTGTGCGCGTGTGTGTGCACTTTCAGATTAAAGATCTAAATGAGGATGTGCCTATGACAGTCATCATTATTTTAACAAAACAGGCATTGAATAAGGGGGTCTATATTATAATATCGACATGTTAAAATGTCGAATCCCACTTGTTCGACATAAAAATGTCAAACTACAAGGTTCCCAAATGGCCAAATCACCGATTTCTTTCCAACGGAAAGAAATCAGTTGGCCAAACACCAACTCCACACAAAAACAAACATATTTAAGTAGCGGGCTTTGCCCACCCACACCTCCCAACGTGGAGGGCTGTGCCCCCCACAACCCCTCCAACTAAATATTCTAACTCCGTTGGAAAGAAATAGGCGATTTGGCCATTTGGGAACCTTGGAGTTCAACATTTTCATGTCGAACAAGTGGGATTCAACATTTTCACATGTCGATATTACATTATAGACCCGATTAAGGCATCCTTGATTCAACACATGCTCTTAAAAGTGTTACTTCAAAAAAATTCTCTTTGACAAAATGGAACTTCAGCTAAGCTGTGCACAGAACATTTCTTTGATTAAATAGGCATCAGCTAAACCACAGATCTCTCAACTGCCCTTGTTTTAGAGGAACGTTCCTATTTTCAGGCTTGATTTATCCCTTCACACTGAATCCCCCTCTTCACAAATGATTTTTGAATGTGTCTGGTTCACAGAAACCATACTTCATGACCAACAAACTAGTGTCAACAATAATTTAAAAGAGGACTGAAGCAAAAATAAATGACTTTGTGTGGTCGAATTTCATGATATAGTTCATTAAAGTCTGCAGATTTTACATTGTCTCTTTGATACTGTGCATATATTTTTCTATCATGGGCATTCTTTGTTAGAAAAATCTATTTTTTGCAAATTTCTAGAGAGAAGATTGCATGTGCAGTTCAAGCATACTGGTGTGCATATTTTCTGAACTTATTTACTGTGCTAACTTATGTAAACCACCTAAGTTCAGAGTTTTTGGAAATGTGAGAGACTTTTGATTCAGCTGTACTTTGTTGAACATCAGAAGTTGGACATTATGTTTCAGATATTCATCACATAATCTTTTTGTCTTTGAACTGCAGTATATACTCACTGATTATGACCTCCTTTTTAATTCCTACTCTGCATACTGCAAACTCTGAAAAAACACCTCATTTACTTGTCCATTTGACATTTGGATAGTTATCCTAATCTTTCTAGATCTTTTCAGCCATAGCTCTGAGATACATAGTATAAGCCTATTAGCATATTTTTATGGTCCTGATTTTATTTTTCAAATAATAATTGTCAAATGTCAATCACACTGCAACTAACACATTGAGCATTCATTTTCCCCCTACCTGCAGCAAACCTTCAGCTACCACCAGTTCCTGTCTTTGTTCACTGAGTCTACTGGACCTGCCTTAGCCTCCCCCAGCCTCAACCCAATTTACATCCAGGACCAGTGAGGAGATCAAGCACACTGGCCCAGCATCATGCTTACTGTCATGGAGTGTGTCAAAACCCCCTCCCTTTATTTGGCAACCCTGTGAGCATTGCATAGTGCTGCATCACTATGAACATGTGCACTTCCACATAAGTAAAACTTCTGATGTAGCGGTGCACTCGCTTATACAGCCCAGTGTGTTCACTAGGCTCATAAAGCCACAAATACAACTTCTGACCTAGCAGTACACTCGCTTATGCAGCACAATCTGTTCACTAGGCTCATAAAGCTGCTATATTACAGTGAGCCTAAGCTGTCTCCTCCCCCTGCCAAAATGGGTTAGCTGACCTGTTTGTTCACTAACATCTGTCCCTCCTACAGCACCCTCCACTGTCCAGCAGCCCATGACACTAGTGAAACATTGGTTGGCTAAGTCCCAGTAAGGGCTTTATCCCACTGTACCACTGGGTCAGTTTCAGCACTGAAATTTTTGTAAAACCCAGCCAATATCAACAAATATTCAAAAGCCTATTCTACCTTATAGGTTAAGCATGACATTTTAATGAACAAACTACCATATTTCTCTATAGCATTGACAATCATATTTTTTTTTTAGGTATGGCAGCAAGATTTTTAAGAAAACTTGTTCAATTTTTCTAATTTCTTATCTCATGTAGTAGAATTTTCCAGTTGGTTGGGCAATTTTACTGAAAGAACTTTACTTGTATATTCATTCTTTTCTTTACTTAACAAGATAAAAGTATAACCTTCAACTAAGAACAGGAAAAATACACACAGAAAAATACATTTAGGACTGTAGCAAAAATAGGAAAATAGCTAAAATGTATTGTTCTGTTATGTGCTCTTGTCTTATAAAGAAACTTCATCAGAAGTGAAAAATACCATGAGGAAAGCAAAATATATAGTCCTAAATAAATTAGATGATTAAGTCATATGTCAGACTAAGACAATAATATATAACAATATAAAGAAGTCTAAAATAATGTTTTTGTGTAATAATATAAACATATAAATATAAAAAATGAATAAAATTATGTAAACATCAAAAAGATATGTCTTTTTAACTGGCATTGTTTTAAAAACAAATTTGATATCAATTAATCATCCAAGCCACGTGCCTTACTGGAATTTAATCTAATCTGTCAATAAACTTATAAAACCTCTAATGAGTTATCCAAATCCCCACCTCTGCCATCATTATGAACACTCTTGATTACAAAAAAACACAAACTTATTAAAATCTGAATATTTTAAAGAATGCTGAAAAAGTATATTGCCTAAAGTCTTATTTCTGACAGCATAACAATGCTCACATGTCCTTTCAATTTTCTTTTTGTCTTACGAAGATAAAAAGCAATATACAACAAACAACACAGTAAAGTACCCCTTCACTGTTGCAATCATAAATGCAATACACAGTAATATTTTCATCAACATGAAATGAAAATAAGGTAGTACCTATATTGCACAACTTACAGTTAAAGGCGAGGATAAACACCAACTTTACCTGAATGCAGGCAATGTTGTCCAGATGTATTTGGATGTTCCAATAACATTTAAGTTTAAAACCTTTCTTGTTAATAAACGATCACCAACTTTAGCCAACAAATCTGGATAACCCATAAAAATCTTCCAGTTTTTAATTAAGGCATTCTTAATGGCTACTTCATAAAAACTGTAAAATAATGGCAATACATAAGTTTAATCAGAATCATAACCAAAATATTTCATAGGTAACACATATTAAATTATTCAAACCCACCCTAAAAACATTATCAAAAAGAATGGGATTATACAAACTGTGCCTTACCTGTATTAAAATTGTCATCAATAAAAGCCAGATAATCTCTATCAAAATATAATTGCTTTTAAAAAGTTCCTGACTGAATGAAGTAAGTCTAGAGAGTCTACTAGCTTGACTATTTATGTTTCTTTTAATGTGCAAGGGATATGCTCTGATAGTGCATACATAATTATTACATACATAATTATTACCAAAAGTTGGTTTCCTAAACAAACTAGATGTAAATGAGAGATTCACTTTAGCAAAAGAGATGGCGGCATCTACAGAAACATAATATTGTCTGGATCCACCATAAAATTAACTCTAAAAACTCACAATTATTTCACATTTTTTAAATGAAAACATTGATATTAACCATATCAATATCCACTACGAAGAACAGATCATTACAAAACAAACAAAGTAGAGTTTCCTTAAAGAATTAGTTTGAAACAAAATATTATTTCCCACCCATTTCACAACAAATTAGAAGAAGTAGGTGTGACAGCTGCACCCATAACTACTCCCTTAACTTGCTGAAAAATATTACCATTAAACATAAAACATTGTTGTGCAGGTCTAACTCCAAAAGAGAATACCAAAGAGAAGTGTCCTTATCAGAAACGCAGGTGACATTTGAAAGAAAACATCTAACAAAACCAACACCAACATCATGAGGAATCATGGTGTATAAAGAAGGGATATCAGTTGTAATGAAAAAGAACTCACCTTGGATTTGCTTTAGGTTAATATCTTTTAATTTGTCAAGCACCTTCCAAGGATCTTGGATAAAAGAAGAGTAAGATGGGCTACACTTTGTGATTTTGTTCAAAATACTATCCAAGTACCAGACACTCTGTTTTTGAGCCTCAAGCTGTAGAAATCAGATGCAAAGGAAGGTCATTAACAGTCTTTTGCATGTTGGGATGCCAAAAAAGGTTGCAGTCCTGGAGTTAGTAGTGTACAAACATTATAAGCATTTACATTCAATAATTGATTGTGCACTAAATCTAAACATTCAAAGTCAACACTAAAGGCATAACACCACTGGTGGATCTAACGTAAAAGTTAGTGTTACCCACTTAATCAAAAACTTTATCATTGACATAAAAAAATGTCTGTGATAACAATGGTTCCACACTTGTCATCCTGCAAGTAAAGAAGAGCAACATTATTACATAAAGAAGTCAATGCATTTTGCTCAGCTACAATAAAATAATTTTTATCTTTCTGTATGGCTTAGACAATATTTTGTATAAATCAGTCTCACATAAATATTGAAAGGCTGCAAAAGTCAGGAAAAGAGAAGGGTTAAAAGTACTAGATTTCACTTATTTCTTTATTTACTTGTTTTACAATTTTTAACCAGGAGATGGGCTGGTCACCAAACCCTTTTCTGCCATGACTAGGAGCAAGTTGAGCAACAGGTAGTCTAAACAAATAATGTCAAATATGCAAAGTATATGATTTAAAAGAAAAATGCATAGGGAAAATATCAGTGGTAATAAATATAAGCATTTACATAAGGAAGAGAAAATTAATATTACTAGCAACAATGGATACTGAGTTAGTGTCATAAGTATACTTAGTGGTTAGAAAATTTGTAAGGAGCACACCTAAAGGGTAGTTAGGAAATAGAAAATGGAAAAATACAGAGATATTAGCATGGGGGGGGGGGGAGATTAAAACCTCTGTATTTAGAGGAGGAGATAAGGAGAG
Organism: Protopterus annectens; assembly: GCF_019279795.1. Classification (NCBI taxonomy): domain Eukaryota; kingdom Metazoa; phylum Chordata; order Ceratodontiformes; family Protopteridae; genus Protopterus; species Protopterus annectens. The sequence goes on along the minus strand of NC_056741.1, from coordinate 331,526,470 downwards.
AGAGTGTCCAAAGCTGTGAAGTGTGGAGAGGTTGCAAATATCATGTTGGCTAGCCTTTCAGTGACAGAAAGAGAAAAGGGAGTACTTGATAAGGTAGATGTGTTTGAAGGAGAATGAGAGAAAGTGTACTACAACTGATCACGTGCTCTTAGTTCACAACAGACTAGTTCACTGTGACTTGCTCTAAATGACCCTCACTCCTATTAGCCCAACCCTGCTAATTCACCTAGCCCTCTCACAACCTGTCCCTAGTAAAATGCATTGCCCTCCCATAGCAGTAACTCTAATCCTAAAACTCATAAAAGACACACAAGGTAGCAATGATGAGTGAAGCCGACAGACTGGACACCGTTCTGCAAATCACAAAAGTTTTATTGAGAGTAAGCGCTTCACTCGTCATTGCTACCTTGTGTGTCTTTTAACAGTTTTTACTTTTGAGTTAGTTTGCCTAATCCTAAAACTCCCACCTGATCCCTAACCCTACTCTGAATCCTTGCTAAATAACCCTAAATCTCCCCTCCTGCTTCCTAAACCTAAATTTCCAGGTCATTGCCAAACCCTAAAACTTCCCTCCTACTCCTTAAATTCCCTGATTTCTCCATACCCTAAACTCCCTTCCCCCTCCACCTCCTTAAACCTAAAACTCCCCTCCCACTTACCAAACATAATTTAAACTCACACACCCCCTGGTCTTTTCTCACAGCTGCTAAGTTCATTAGACATACTGGATTTAGCAACTACATTTAGCTCTGTAATTAGCAGTACAGATAGTACAGCAGCCGTACTCTCTCTCTCTCTCTCTCTCTCTCTCTCTCTCTCTCTCTCTCTCTCTCTCTCTCTCTCTCTCTCTCTCTCTCTCTCTCTCTCTCTGTCTCTCTCTCTCTCTCTCTCTCCATACAACTGCCACACCTCTTCTGAACCATATTCAGGTTTGAAATTGTGGTCTGCAAGCAGCTGGGACTCAAAGGGCTATTGTAGTTCCCCCTACATCCCTCCTACTTAATCAAGTCACTGCAATAGAAATGTTCACACGTAACTGGCTTTTATACGTCGGTGTAAGAATAATGAAGCCATATGATGGAGGTCCAGGAGAGTACGCTTCCTTTGCATAAATGCAGATCTTACATTATATTATATTATTTATGTATGTATTCATTTATGTATTTAATTATTTATTTATTTAGTTTTTACTCATGGTATGAGGAGGGAACATTTGACTAGTTTTGGATTTCACTAAGTCAATTTGCTCAAAATAAACTAGAACATCTCTAAAGTATCTAACAAAAATTGCAGAAATTAGGTTAGACAACACAGTAACTAAAATGCAACTAAATCTGCAAATAACACGACAATAAAAAGGCAATAAGTGAAGAAAGCATTAGTAAGAAATGATAAACTTGGCCTGAGCTGTGACTCAGAAGTGCCAAAACCAAATATTAGCAACATGATACATTTAATTTTAAATAGGTTACGTGGAGATTTGCATGATGACATTTAGAAATGTAGGATATTATGCAACTGTTAGAATCTGAAGTTAAAAACTAATACAGCGCCTAAAGTAGGATATGTGTTAAAATGTAATGATATAGAGTAGGAAAATATAGATCAAAATAAAAAGTAAATTAAATGCATTAGTGACACTATTAAGAATGTGGAAATACTTGCATCTAATTGTGCACTCCAGACCTTTCTTTAGTCTAGAGGCAAATAAATTAACATCAATAAATGCCATCAGACAGCCTGACAGATTATACTAGGTCTGAGATCCTATTACTGAAAAGGCCTTAACACCAGAAGAGTATTGGTAAGAAAGGGGCAAGGCTACTTTTGAGAGAAGTGTCCCTGAGAGCACTAGTGCAGAAGGGATAGTGTAAGAACATAGTGGCTAAAATGGGCAAAGCTCACCCCTTTCTGGTATATACAAAGAAATCCAGAACTAATGAGTATGAGAGTCTATATTCTTTGACTGTCTGTTGGCTGGTATATAATCAAAGTTAAAGACTGACCGACTGAATGAAGGTCCATCTTTAAAGTGGTATAGCAGCTCTCTGATTGAAACTCCTTTCCACTGAACATAGTGGCTGGAAGCTCATGATCAGTTTTAAAATGAAATCTATGACCAAGAAAATACTAACATTTTTGTACAGGAAACTCATTTACCAATGCCCTTGTCTGAATATCAGTGGAATTATTTGCAACTTGTGAACTTGTGCAAAGATTAGATTATTGCCTGTGCCAAATTTTCGCAATACACATACTTAAAAATTTCAATGACCGACATGAGTCAGGAGATTTAACAGGTTTGTAAGAAAGCACTGAGGAAGATTTCAGTTTGTATGAGCAGAAAACTATACACAGAACTACCTACATCTGCCTTATCTTTTGAAAAATAGGAGGTGGAAAAAGACCAAATCTGCAGCTTGTGCTCACAAAGTTCATTGATGTGTAATGATCACTTTCAAGATCTGAGCTTCAGTTGTTCATTTTCTGTCCCACTTCAAGACATGTATCAATAACATCCAGTACGGAGAACCACACTACCATTCATACTGTAATTACCCTGCAAAGAGATGGAAACATATTTGTGCTAAACACAGCACACTGAAAATCTACATTAAACTCTTCATGGATCTGGACTTTACTCCTAGTTCAGATGCTGCCACAAATGACACATCCTGTACAAACATGAAACTTTTTCCAGTATACCTACTTATTCCTAGTCTACCTGGTTCTGTGGTGTCCAAATGTATGGACAAAAGGAAGTTCATTAGACATACTGGATTTTATGCCTTGGTAGGGCTTTTTATGCCATATAGGACTGTTATTTGTTGATTGCTATTAAAATCTATTTATACATTGGATAGTATTGTTATGCAGTATGAGAAGGTTCAATTATTTGTTATATGTATTATTAGGGTCCCTTTATATAACTATTTAATTATAGACATATACTATGACTGTTTTTTATGTGTTGCCACTTTAACATTTTGGTTCCTGACTAGCAGTAGGAAATGAAGTCACTATTCATTGTATTTTAAATGTAGTTGTGCTGACAATACGCCGTTTCTGATGAAGTCCCTTTTAAAGTTAATTTGAGACAAAAGCACTTATTTGTTGTTGAAAAATAAAGTTTCTGCATTTCTGAAGGAGAACAAGTTTGTGTGCTGCCTTGCTCTGTAGTTCCTGCATTTTGAAATATTGGATTTAGCAACTACATTTAGCTCTGTAATTAGCTTCTTGTTAGCTGTTGCTCACAATCTATTCTTTAACTTTGAACAAATAATTAAAATCTTCCCATAACAATGTAGATTATTAATTTGTGCTGTCTGCGGAACAATATTTTAATGAAAAATCATTTGTATTTATAGGACTTATAGAACATGAGCATTTCTTCACAAAATGTTGTTGCCTCTTGTTTGAAACAACACTGTTAAGAATGAGCATGACATCATTGCGTGAATTTGAAGAGCTAAACTGTCAGCCAATGGCTCTTCAGATAAGTGCAATAACATGATACAGTGAGATATTGGTGGCTTACTATTGTCAAAATACATCTCCCAAAGCTGTATAGGGAAGTAAAATATAGAAAAAATGCATACCTGTAGTAAGCATTTTCACAAAATAAATCTATGCAAGTGTATTGGATGTCTAAAATTACTCCTGCAGTCCATTTTTTGGAAGTTAGATATGTCTTCAACAGCAATATGTGTGATTGTACACAAGCTAAGTAACTAAATTGTACCATGTAGAAGGTGGGGAGAGGCCAAGGTGCAGAAGAAAAACATGTACAAGAAATGCCAGTTTGCTGCCATATATGTGCAGATGATGACAATTACATTGTTTCTTTGGCAGAAAGCCACAGTTGACTGAACATTATTCCCATCCGATCCCAAAATTGAAAGTATTAGGAACTGCATGTGGATAAAAGGGAGTTTATGTAGTGCAAGTTACCCACTGAGAAATGGTATTATCTGTATATATATATATATATATATATATCTGTCTATATATTTATTTACATTTGTTAACCAGGATGGTCTGACTCGGCACAAAGCCCTTTTCATTAATGGCCTAGTGAGAAAAAGATTCACTTTGACAAAATCTTCAACATAAGCAAACAAAGACAAAGACATGATCATAACAGAAAAAATAGTTAATATAAAACATCAAAGCAAAGAATATTTACAATGAAATTTCCAAAATGAATATTATAATGGCAATGTTAAAAAATTATAAAAAATCAAAACAGGGATTATTCCAAATGGAAATGTAAAGCAGTTATGTGCATAAATGGAAGGAAGAAGATGTTTAATAGTGAATAAATAATAATAATATCTAATAGAATACCAGATGTCCATTGTGTGTACTTAAGACAGGGTGGAGCAGAGAGATAGTACAGGTTGGAGAAATATGGTAGCAGGAGACAGAAAAGTACTGAGGCGTTGAAGTCAGGGAAAAAACAAAAGGAGTTGGCAAATACACTTATTGGTGAGGAAAAATATTCTTTCAGGTTACACTTAAGTTAGACATACAATGAGTGAGGAGGAAAGTATAGGTAGAAGAAAGGTGTTATCCATTAGGAGAGGTGTATATGCTGGATCATGTAGCTGTTAGGTGTTTGAATAAGCTCTAGAACAGGTTAGGATTTGAATCAAAGCAGATTTCCAAGAGGAGTTTGGTCCATTTTTTTCTGCAAAAGCAACAAACTATAGTGCATCCTCATGCTGATTTGTTGACGTTTGTTTAAGTAATAGATTATGATTTGGTAACCTAAGATTTCTGGATTATGATTTAATGACCTATGATTTCTGCAGGGTTTTTTTAATAGTTTGTTGTAAATTGGGTAATTAAGTGTTTTGTGTAGGAATATGTGGACTATTTTACTTGTGAGTAAGTCAGTAAGTGAGATAGCTCAAGCCACAGATGTTACTGTTTATTGTTATTATTATTATTATTATTATTATTACTACTACTACTACTATGATTATTTCTTAGTGATATTCATTGGTGTGTTCCATAAGTTACGAGAAAAATTGGCTGTTTTACTGTACGTTACTTGTATTTCATTGAGAAGGGTAGTCTGGGTATTGCTTAATATATTAGAGCTGAGTAACAGACTAAGTAGTAACAGTGAGTGAGAGAGAGCTAGTTATGAGAGCTTTTTTGGTAAGAAAAGGTAGAGTCCTGTGAAGTAATCCAAGCTTTTTGTTTCTTTTGTTTACAGTGTAATTGATGTGGGTTAAACCTTAGATGTTGGTCAGTGATAACCCCAATTAATTTAGTTTGGGAAATATGTTCAATGATGATATTGTTATTTGATGTTATTTGAAAAGGATTCAATTAATCTTAATCAGATGGAGGTGGAAAGAGGATAGGTTTACCTTTTTAACATTAAATAGTAGTTATGATTGGGTGAGCCATCTGTCAATTAGTGCATAAAGTTTTCTTGGGTTTGAACTTGGATTTGACTGTAGAGATCATCTAAGCAAATTATTGTGAAATCATCTGCATCATATAGTACAAGTGCACGATGTTTGATGAGTTATGTGTAACATTGATGAAAATGTGAAAATGAGAGGACTCAACATTGATCCTTGGGGTACACACCCACAGAAGTAGGTAAGAAAAAGAGTCGGAGTTTTGTCATCTGAGACTGTGTGATCTTTGGGCAAGGTACTTTTTGAAACTATAGTATGTAGGAGTGATTGATATTGAGATGTACAATCTGGTTAGCAGTAGAGGGTATGTAGAGCTTTCTAGAAGCTGCTAGCTGACCTATTTTTTTGTTTTGGTTAATTATTTCTAAGAAAGATAATGGAATGGTCTCATTACAGGAGGAAACCAAGGAGTAGTGGCCAAACCCATGTCTAGAATGGCAACAGACCAGTAGAAGGCTGGATGAGGCTTGTGCATCCCAACTGCCACACTGAAGCTAAAAGTAGCAGGAGGGGTACGCAGATCAAGGTGCAAATACATGGGGCACAAGGGACTGTTCAGATGTGCACAGATGTGGCAACTGGGATGTAGCAGAAATGCAACACAATGACTGAGTAGGGCTACAGATCTACAGTGGGGCAGAGAGGGCAGCAGTGGTGATACAAACACATGCATGTCAAACAAGAGCATAAACAAGATCAGACCGTGCAGAATGCAACTTCATGGTGGCAGTGAGGACATAAAATTCAGTAGGTGGACATCCTCCCAAACGAATTACGTAGACCTTATGCAACAAGGCACATGGCTGGCACAAAGGGAAAGGCCACACGCACAACCCCATGCAGATTTATGTTATGGTCAGCTGATGTCATACAATCCATCAGTCTGTATGTGTCCTTATTCAAGCAGGATGGTCTGTAATCACCGATCCATTTTCCTGCATATTCATTATAAGAAGTGTAAGTTGTAGTGTCCTGCTACATCCTATCAGGATGTACATGAGTAAGCCAAAGGAATACCTTCACATACTGCTGCAGATTGATGTTTCAGTCTGCTATTCACAGTCTGTCTCATCTATGACAATGTTTCAGTCTCATAATTTTCCAGCACTGCTGGCATGATTACATTACAGATGGACTACACTATAAAATAGATCTTAGTGCTTGACAGGAAGTTGAGAGCAGCCACAAAATTGAGCTGAGACCCTCTCTGTGCTACAGATGCACCCCAGTCCAGCATATGAGACTCACCATCACAGGAACTATAAGAGATAAAAAAAGCAGAAAAATCAGACTTTTTGTTCTGAGTCAGAGAACCTGTTATGGTAGGCAGACGGCATACTGTTCCTGAACCTGTTAGGGCAAAAATTCTGGACAAAGCCAAAAAGAATGGGGAGGCAAAGGCCTGGAAATAGGAACAGACTTTAAATATTACGCTTATAAAATTAGAAAGTTGACAGAACAACAGATTTTGCATTAGCATGCATTTTTGAAGGATATGAAGCCTGAAACTCAAATGTCTGTCATTATTTAGTGACTTCACTCCTCAGTGATTTGCCAGAAAAACCACAAACTTCATGAGGAACACACCAAAAGTATAAGGCAAAAATCTGGATGTTCTGTGAAATTCTTGGTCATTGCAAGATATGCATGCTGCTGTTCAGCCACACGTGGCAACAAACACTGTTTTGTATGTTTCTCTAGTCATGCTACATGAGGGCATACAAACAGGGCATATATAGCAGCCCAGGATAGTGGACTATGTACATGCTCGTTTACAAAGTCCACTGAATATGTGGGAGAAACAGACAATTGTAGGTTCTGAAAAAAGAATTCTAAACAGTCACACACTTTGTTGCTGGGTGTGATGCACTCATGGCAGAAGGCTTGTACACTGAAAAGCACAATAATGTGGCAAGATTGTCACCTGTGCAAACACTGTAATTTAGAAGTAGCTGAGAAGCATTGGAAACATGAACCACAAAGCATGATAGAAAATGATGAAGTGTACATCTCATGGGACCACACATTACCAACAATTAAAAAAATAGACATGAGAAAACCAGATATACTAGTCCATGAAAAAAAGACAAAAGCAACATTGATCAGTGAAATTCCTACACCCAGTGATTACAGTGTCTAATGTACAGACAGATACAAAGTCGTAGAATATCAAGATTTGCAGACAGAAATTAGAGCAATATGGAAGAAGGATACCAAGACAGTTCCAATAGTAGTAGGAGAAATGGGTCTCATAGAAAAGAATTTACAGTCATATTTAGATATGCTACCAATACATGTAACTCTTTATGAGTTGCAGAAGGAGTACATTTTCTGCACATTGCAGGTACTGCGAAGAGCACGTTTGGCTAACATCAAGGATTGAAACAATGCAAATTTCAAGAACTTTTATTATACCCTGACTTAGGAATGGGGTCCATTCCTATCATGGTATTAGAAATCCAAAAGATGTGGAAAATTAAACCAGGACGAATAATGCTGCAGGTGCTGAGAAGAGCACTCATAGCTAACATCAAAGACTCAAACAATACTAATTTCATGGCTGGCTGATTTGTCTTAGGAGGGTGATATTCAGTGAAGCTCAGTACAAGTGCTGTGTGTGCCTTTCCTCTGCCATCTTGCCATCTGTACCATATTGATGAAGGCTGGTAGGGTGACTGCCACATATAAGGGAATCATCCCTTGTAGCTTCTTGCATCTTCAGAGTTGAACTTCTTGTAAATTGGTCTTTCATGATGTACAAGAATCCATACTACGGCTGTGGAAATTTTGCATGTTATGGCCACCAGGTGCAGCAAATATTACAGCACTCCCCCTCCTGACAGTTCAGTCCATATGATATGAATATAAATCTGCATTCTGCTGCTTTTCACATTAGAAGATGCAGCCTTGATGATAAATGTATTTATATACGGCACAGAAGAGCAAACATAATAAGTTACACCAGTTGCTAATTGCTATTTGTCTCTCTGTTACAGATATGTTTGTGCCAGAATTACGATCTGAATTTGGGAAAACTAAATTTTCTTAAGTACCTTTCTGCTGTAAGAAAGGTACTTAATAAAGTTTTGTTAAGCAACTCAGCACTATTAAGCCCTAATCTTGTGCTAAAGCATAACAGTGGCTAGTGCAGGCAGTGACACCCCACCACTGGTCTGGTAATCAAGGAGCCTCAATCCTCACCACTGGCAACAGTGGGGGATGTATACTGAGAGAATGACAAGTACACACACATTATTTCCAGATGCATCTCTCTGCATCAAGTACAATTTCCTTTAAGAGCACGCAGAGACCACAGTTAGTCCAGGGCTGGTTTCTCCCTCTTTCTCAACATCCCCAATAAGATTCCCCACTGGCATAGCTATAGAGTTGAGATCTCAGCTGAGTGACCAAACCAAGACCTCCAGCACTCTCTCTGTCCAACCAGGGCTTTGTGGCCCTGTCCAAATAGCTGAAACACACACTCTTTGAGGCTTGATTTACACACACACATACACACACACACACACACACACACACACACACACACACACACACACACACACACACACACACACCTGGGAAAAGCTGGCACAGATTTACTAGCTATGCCCTCTTCTGCCCAGACATTAAGGTAGTTACCACTGTCACCAGAACCCCTTATTAGCTACTTTAAGGCCATTAACAAAGAGTGTTCAATCTTACTGTGCAATGTTACTATTAATATAAATGGTAGTTTGATCAGGAGCAAGGCTATTAGGAATGGTTCACACAGTGTCACCAAATAAATATGCAAGTACTCTCAGAACTTAAATATCTCTAGACAGATCAGCCACAATGAAAGTTTAAATACATTTAATAATAAATATTAAAAGAACAAGAAAATATTTAGTATATATTTATAGTGACAGCAGAGTTGAAAATCACAGGAAATATTTAAAACAACATTGCAGGACAGACTCAAATAAATGAAGAAAAATATCTAAACTAAGTGTTGGCATATTCCTGACTATATCTAAAAGAATTATACTGTTCCCTAGACTTACTTTTTCAGAGCAAGTTAAATGTGGTGAATGGATCTTGTAGTGGTTGTTGTCAGGTCCAAGACAGAATACAGAATGCTATCACTAAGAGACTTCTTAAATTAATATCTAAAATATTACTGTTGGGATAACTTACAGAATAACATCATTGCTTGTTATCTGACTCCTAGTCCTCAGGCCCCAAAACAACCACTGACAGCAGCTGGTAGCATTTAGCATCTACCTGTAAAAATACATAGACAAGGGCTTTTCCTCAGATCTTTGGCAAATGGTGCAAGCCGTAAAACAATTTACATTCCTCCACATTTAAAGACAATACAGAAAACTTCTCTAGTACAGATATTGTGTCTCCTGACGCACTGAAATTGAAAGATAACATATTTTTATGGCACAGCCTTAAAGTAATTTAATTTCAGCTATTTTTCTGAAATTAACCTCCTGTATTCCAGCTTCCACTGTTAAAATATACATTTAAACAATTACAATACTGCATGTGCATTTCTGTTCTATTCCAGTAGGGTACACCGTGGATAAATTTCAAACAGCACTTTGTAAAATACCTCTTCAGCACACATGTCTGTACAAACCATCTTATATGACATACATCTCTAATACAGTTGTAACACAAACATCTTATACGAATCTTATACGAATCATGTTGAGATTCACAAATGACATATAATTATTTACAAAATTCGAGATAACTGTGCTGGCAGTATCTCCCTTTGTTGCACTTCTATATAAATCATGTTGATATTTACAAATTACTTAATTATTTACAAAATTCCAGATAGCTGGGCTGGCAGTATCCCCTTTTGTCACACAGACCACCACAGAACAATAGCAAGACGCTAAAACAGCTTTATCCATTGCAATATACTTTGCTGTTACACAAACAAAAAGCAGAATGAAGTGCCTAACATCTTTCTATTGAATTATATAACTCAGTTGCTACTTGTTTTCAATATGGATGTCAAGATTCACCTTGAGGTGGGCAAACTTTCTTGACGTCCACAGCCTGGACACATAACTTTGTTATGATCACAGGCCTAATCATAATTCTCTATATTTCTTTCCTGTTGAATAACTTTGTAATCCGCATTTAAATCTCACAGTTTCCATGTTATTTAACAATCAGTCATGTGATGCTGCTGATATTGTCCAATGAATGAACAGCTTGAACAGACTATATTATGTCCCTCTCCATTACTGTGCATGTAGTAGGGGTCTGGTTGGACAGTGTAAGAAAATGACAGCAGTACATCAACCTATCATCAAACTACCATCAGGGTAGGTTTCATGCTACTCTGTCAAACTGACTGCCTTTCCTGTGAATGTTTAACATTGATTAAAGCTACCAGCCTATGCAGTGTGCAAACACACTTTCACTTGTACATTATTACTCTAATGACTGTCATAATACTGGTTGTTGACCATATGTCTTACAACGTCTTCTGTTCATAAAACGATTCACAAGAAAAGAAACCCATGGCATTCTTCTTTTTTTTGTAACATTGAGTTCTAAATGTGCACTGGTCACTGTTATACTGACACTATTTACATGGTACACATGCTGGAGACACAGCTTAGGTAGAAACATGAAATGTTTCTTTGAAAATCAGCAATGTAGGCTTCAACTTGCAATGTACCATTTTGGCATCTAATGCAAAAGTTACCGCCTCATTTTACCTCTAGTTTTATAATGAATTGTTTAACAAAGTCTTAGTTATCTGAGCATTACCTCTCAACCTACAAAGGTGCAGGAATATAGAGGAAAGTATTTCCTTATGCTAAACAACAGTACAGGGAGTACTAAATGCATTAGAAATTTGCTTAAAGTATTTAAGTTCCTGTCAAAAATGCTTGTACTGCTCTGCAAAGGCTAAACATGGCAGCAATTAATATATTAAGCAAAGGCTCAAGGATTTACTGCCATAAATAAACCTCTTTTTCAGCAGGCTCACTCTGTAATTTATGTACACTTTTCAAACTCTTGATGGCCAATGGGATTTCTTACTTTAGACAATTTTTTAAACTAGATTAGCTTCCATGCATTCCTTATTCAACTCACTTCTGAGAATTAAATATTTGGTTCCTGATAAATAGAACTGTAAATTGAAAACTTTTTTACTGGTAGAAGCAGAACTTATCAAAATGTAGCCTTTGGAAAACTGACAAAGAAAACTGTGCATGCTGTATGAATGTACGTCTTGCTATGACACAGTTCTCCCCAGCTTGGCTGGCACATGACCTGCATAAACATTTGATGGATTCTTTCCTTGAGAAAGTACAAAAAGAAATTTGAACAATGTTCTATTTTTTGCATCATATCATCTTTAGCTTGTACAGTAATGATAACCACGGGTCTTGCTTTCCAGACCATCTCTCTAAATCAAATGTGCATCAGGCCTCATGATCCCGAACATCTGAAAGCTATTTACTTGGCTTAAGAGCATAAACAAAGAAAGCTGTATCTTAGTATGTCGGAACAATTAATGCATTATTTGGTCTTATAGTTAGTCATATTTTAAGCTTTACATAATCACTTTCCTGTCTTAGTCTGGACACCCATACTGGAAAAATGAGCAATTAATGATGCCATGAGATAATTATGAATATGTTACACTAACAAAAGGTTTCACGTCTGTTTTATTTATGCATTATCTTATTTATTTCCATTTATTAAATAGGAAGTTTGAAGTGATCAGAGTGCACTTTCAGTGAAGGTTTTGGGAAGAAGACTCCAATTACACAACAGACACATTGTGCCAGCATGTATACAATCAACAGATTTTATGTATAATGTAGAAAAACCTGTTATATACACACAGAGATAAACATAAGGAGAAATGGTAACCACAACATTCCTAAATTAATAAAATTAGGTAACTAGTACCAATACAGCAGCTAATATTGTACTGACTATAAACAAGAGGAAGACATTTTTATTTTGCTAGCAACTAGCTAAGAGCTTAATTATTAAATGTTTTAAGAAAAGTAAATATATGAGAGCAGAAAGAAAGACATTTTAATCAGTAAGACATGAGTGTGTCCAGGCTACCAGACTAAGAAATACAAAGAAGACAAAGTGAAGTCTAATATGTCCATATATTTGTGATTAGAAATTAGGTGATATGTCTTAGGCAGATAATGTCTTTCTGAATGAAAGCTTATGAGTACTATGCCTGATTGGATGGAGATTGGTCCATCAACATCAGATGTACTATGTGAGGGTGGAGACTGGCAAAAATGCCAGCTAGAAAATGCAATTTGATAGGGAGAGGGCAATCAGGACATCAAGTAGGCTATTTTATGTTTGTCTCCTATGTTAAAATTTAAGTAAAATAAAGATTTGAGAGGTAACGTTTTGCAATTTCTCATGAGACAGCATTATCCCATCAACCTTAACCAGTACTGTGACTGAATGTTATCAAAAACACAACTTATTAACAGATCCATGCAGTGTGTAGCTACCCTTGATCTATACCAACAGGCGTTCACTGCTTCTAGATCCTGCCTTACAAAGCTGATTAGTTTTGTGACTATGTCAACATTGCTAATGATGCTGGGTTTCATGTTACTGTTGCCTGTGCAGATACAGTAAAAACACTGGTTACTATTCCACACGATAAACTTACATATTGTAAATATTTTTTAGTAAAACTATTAATTATTAACGGGATTAATCACCATTTACCTAATCAAATGTGCAATGTTTCTCTAATGGGTTTTTCTTCAAGCTGGAAAACAGTAAGTAGCTGAGTACAAAAGACTTTGCTTTGTGCCCTTTGTAATGTAAAATAGATTTCTTTGAGCTTTTTGTCAAAACAATGTTGGCTTTACAAGTTCCAGCTGACTACAGACATCATGCTATAACCCTTCATTTTGAGAAGTTTAGAACTTTTCAAGTTTGCTTAAATAATGTTAACATATGGTGAGTTATAAGTAAGCATATGGCGAACATAGATACGATAGTCCTAATACCTAAAGATCTGCAAACTCCAATTGGAGAAGATTTTTATTTGGATCTTAATTTGGTCTATGTGCTTAGAAGAACTATACTTTTATGCATGATCTTTAGATATATTGCCTCCAAGAAGTGTTATGTTTTTGTCCTACTTTATATCACCTTGGCAATTGTAATACTGTCATATAAAAATGTAAATGGTTACTAAAAGAAGACAAGAGTGCAGTCAGAAGTTGCACAAACACTTTGCAAGACATATTGTTGGACTGGATAATCTTACTCTATGAGGAGTTATTTAGAGTTTGGGGACTTTACTGCATTGATTATAGATTTATAATAGGTAGATTGCATAAAATTTAAGTTGCTTTAAAAGAACCAGCTGGACAGCCCTTATTACACTTTGCAGAATAGATCTCTTCCTCAGAGGCCTATGAAAGAAGTGCATTATTATTATTATCAAGAAGGAGTTACTCATTAAAAAGAAGCAGATTATTTTCATTAATACTTGCCAGGGTATGGAATAATCTTTCAAAAGAAGATAGAGGTGCAGATATCCTTAAAAATTTTTCAAAGACCCCTTCAAAGACCCCCCCCCCGACAATCCCATTGGTATTAATAAAGTCAAAGGATAAGTGCACTCATAGCTTTTACCGCAATCTTTGAAATGTTAAACTATGAAGCATATATCTTGATATTAATGTTGTCCATACACCGATTGTTCACCCTGCAGTCTACTTCCAGAGATCGTTCAGGTGACCATAAAACAGTGATATATCACATTTCAGTCCTCAGAGGAGGAATATTGTGAGATATAACTTATAGTCTATAACTTCGTGCAAACATATTAAATTACAGTTAAAATTTCAGTTGAACATATTACAATTTAAGCTAACATTACATACTTACCAAAGCCTAAAGAAACACTTAGAGTCGGTGTTAGCCCGCTTCGCTCGCCCTCGCTGCGCTCAGGCTTGCTCCGCTCCCCTCCCTGCCCCCTATTCCCACCCGCCCCCACTACTTCTACTTTTATTCTAACCCTTAATCACCTGACCAGTAGTCCAATCCCTAATTCCCTAACAACTAGCCCAACCCACTCATCCTACCTCCCCCCACCCCCAATCCAATTACATCCCACACTGATCCCACTCCCAAAACACATTCCCAGGCAACACAACTTTACCCTCACACACAACTAACCAGGAATCCTAGTTGTACTTCTCACTCAAAGTAGTATCATGTTACCCACACTCACATCCCTATCACTAGCTCTACTATCGCTAACCTTCCTAACTTCCTTACAAACAGATCTACCGTTGTACAACTGCTATCACACTACCCACACTAGCCCACCCTCCCAAACCCACTCAGACTTCTACATCTGCCCTACAATCATAAATCTTACAACTACATATTACTCACTAACAAAAATTACACCATCTCATCACACTAAGAAAAACTCTCATAGACCAAGCTCGCAAACAATTAATATTAAAAAACACATACTGACACTCCTACAAATTCTGCTAACCTCTGGTGACATTCACCCAAATCCAGGTCCCCTCAGCTAGACAAACATCTGACCTGCTAATCCTAAATCTCAACATAAGAAGTATTACCAATAAGCTAACAGACCTACATGCATTCATAGCCCACTACAACCCTGATATACTCGCCATTACAGAAACCTGGCTTACACCCAGTATCCAAGATGAAGTCTTTCTTCCCCCAGGGTATAATACACTTAGATCTGATAGAACAAACAGGAAAGGAGGAGGAGGAGCCATTCTCTTTAAAAACACCCTTAACCTCCAGCTCCTGCACACCACACCACCCACTTTTCAAACTGCTGAAGTCCTGTTTTCTGTCCTATCCATAAGAAACACCAAGAAGATTAATATAATATGCTGCTATATACCTCCAGGCAACAACTCGCTCATAATAGAAGACATCCTACACTGGACAAAGGACAATCTACCTCAGGAAACGATCCTACTAGGAGACCTTAACACTGACTGGGCAACCTGTAACTCCAGCAGCCCCTCTACACATATCAATCTATATGGGTTCTCTCAACTAATTAAAGAACCAACTAGAATAGATGAGAAAACAAAGAGAGAATCCATACTGGACTGGACACTAACCAACTATCCCAAACAAAACTATACAGTAGGCTGCCTCCCAGATGACTTAAGTGATCATCTCCCCACCTTCCTACTCCAGAAACACTCCAATCACCCCAAACCAGTAGTCTACAAATTTGTACAAGATGACCGTAACCTTACCCCATGATACCTAAATACTGTCCTAAGCCACTGCAACTGGGAACCACTACGGACACTCAGGTTAGACCAGGCAGTAGACTACTTCAATACAACCTTCTCTAACATCCTTAATAGTCTAGCTCCCAGCAGAAAGATCAGAGTTAAAGCCAACTACGCACCCTGGCTAAATAGAGACACCAGAGCCTTACTAAAAGCTAGAGATAAAGCCTGGAAAATCTGGAAAACTGACAAAACCTCTAGCTCCAGACAATACTATCAACAGCTTAGAAACAAGGCCAAGGCTGAATCCAAAATAAACAAACAAAACTATTTTCTTAGTGCCCAAAGGAAATATTCAAATAGTCCACAAAAATTCTGGCATGCCATTAACTCCCTACTAAAGCCAGGCAAAACCACAACCCCAGCACCCATCTCTACTAACAATACCCTAGACATAGCTTCTCAATTTAATAACCATTTTACTAAATCCATCTTAGCCCTGTCCAGTCAAATAACCAAAAACAGTCTACCTCAGTCACAACCTAACCTATTCCACACCACTCCTATCAAAAAACTCCTCCTAAAACTAAAGCCAACCACACTAGCAGCTGATAACATACCTGCTGCATACCTAAAAATGGCTAGTGACTCCTTATCATATCCTGTCTCCATCCTTATCAACCGCTCCATACTAGAATCCTACATACCCAAACTCTGGAAAGTATCTCGCATCATTCCTCTCCATAAAGGAGGTAATTCTTATAAATTCTCCAACTACCGACCTATTGCCATCCTTTGCCCCTTATCCAAAATTCTTGAGAAATGCATCCACTTGCAAGTGATGACATTTCTTAACACACACAATCTACTATCTACAACACAACATGGTTTCCGTCCACATCACAGCACTACCACAGCCCTTTTATCTTTCACTAATTATATAAACCTTCACAGGAATGATAACAAATATGTATCAGCCATTTTCCTAGACCTCTCAAAAGCATTTGATATGGTCTCCCACTCCATTCTACTAGACTGACTAACATCATTATCCTTCACCTCCTCTACTATAGCCTGGTTCGGAAGCTACTTGTCTGACAGGCAACAATCAGTCCAGTGGAAAGGAACTCTGTCTACACAACTTCCAGCCACCATAGGTGTCCCACAGGGCTCTATACTGGACCTGCTGTTGTTCTCTATTTTCACAAATAACCTCAAATGCTCTACACAACATGCCACACTCATACAATATGCAGATGATTCAACTCTGATCTGCTCCGCCTCATCTCCCACCACCCTACATACACTCACTCAAGATACCTTTATCTCAGTAGAAAAATGGATATCTGGGATCCAACTAATTCTAAATCCCAAAAAGACAAAACTGCTACTATTTACCCCTAATAGATCAAAAAAACCCTCTCCTTTACCATAACCTCTAATGACAGCACCACCATCTCCCCTTCTAACCACACCAAACTTCTGGGCATTGAAACAGACAATAATCTCCACTTTGATGTTCACATCTCACATACCATAAAACTAGTACACAAAAAACTAGGCTCCCTATACAGGCATAAGTCCTTTCTCTCACAAAAAGCAAGAGTCACTCTTGCACAAAGCCACCTCCTCTCAACTCTATTATACGCAGAACCAATCTTTACCCAAATCAGACAATGTGACCTAGACAAACTAGAATCATGCTACAATAAAATAGCCAAGTTTACTACTAACTCAACCTATAGAACCCATCACTGTGCTGCACTAAAAGAACTAAAATGGCTTGAGCTACCACAGCTACTTAACTATCACCAGCTGGGCACAGCCTACAATATTCTCAAATATCCTGAAAAAAACCCTCATTATCCAACCTACTTACTATCTATACTACAAACCGATACCTAAGATCCAGTAAAAAATCTCTCCTCTCCATCACCAAGGCTAACAATAATGCAGGGAAAGTGCTCTACTCCCACACCATTGCCAGAAATTGGAACTCTCTTCCCCTATCTGTGTCCACTGCCCCCTCTACATCCATATTCAAAAACTCCCTCAAATCGCACCTTCTTAGTACATGGTTATGCCCTTGTATCACATAACCCTACCCATACTACTATTAACTCCCCAAATTCCTATCTGATCACATGCTGGAGCTCTGATCCCCTGTAGGCTTGGTCATCTGAAAGGGTACTTTTAACTGTAGAATCTTACTTGATATATTTTCTTTTCTTACCAAAGTATGACTGACATTATCTTTTTACCCATGTTCTATATCTTTTACCTGGAGTGTTTTTATTAATTCTTGTTATATTACTATGCTCAGCATACATGATGTAACCTGTTTTGTGTATTATGCTGGATGTACTGTATTTGTATAACTTGATGTTGGAGCTTTTCTCCCCGGGCCTCCGCTGAAAATGGACCTGGTCCAGTCGGAATTTCCCGGTTAACAAATGTAAAATAAAATAAATAAATAAATAAAATAAATATATGAGTTATTCTATTATTTAATTCTCTTGTAGCTCAAGCTGTTTCTCAGATATGGATTACTAGCACTGGGAATCTTAGTGCAAAATATTGATAGACAGATAAGAATTATATGATTTCTGATGTATGAAAACCTATAGAAATAACCTCTCTTGGCATAATAGTTCGAAGAAGTATATTCCTGGAAAACAATGGTCAGGAAGTTATGTGTTTTGAGACCAAGTAAGGCACAACTAGAAAACAGTTACAGCTTTAGAAAATGATAATCATTTAGGATGTGACAAATGCTGATAAAATTATAAGGCTGATAAAGTGATAGACATTTTAGAACCAAATAGAAAGAAAACAAGTGAGTGCTAATAAAAACAGAAGCTGCTATTGATGATGATATTTAGACAACTCCAGCTCTTTTTAATCTCCTGGATTTTAGCACATCAGACCTATCTGTCAACAACTCCTTCTTTAAGTTCTAGTAGATTCATATTCATTACTTCTGTAATGTGGTCCATCCATCTTAGATTCTGCTGTCAGCTTTATCTTTTGCCTTTGAACTTCCACACCATCAGTGTCTTCTCCAGTGAATCATGTCTTCACAGGAAACAATGAAAAACTGAAGTGTCAGAACACAAACATTTCTGCGTAATGTAAGCAGAAGTCACCATGGTATGCTAGTTGCATAAAGAAGCCAATGAAAAACAAATGAGGATTATGATGGACATAAAACTAGCTAGATGTAAAATTTAACTTTCACCGACCTGTCAGGACACTTGCAAATTTTCAGCTGAAGCATCATTGCCAGCACCACCACCACTCTTAAGGTACTCCAGTAATCAGTTGCCATGATGGGGGTTGACATAATAGTTAAGGTGTTCACCTCACAGACACAAAGTACAGGGTTACCTTTGAAAGATAAATTGTCTTGGCTTAGAATTGCCCACAAGGACAACTAGCCTAATACTTCCCTATTTAACATCTCTGCTCTATAAATGGTTTTCTGTTTTAATATTGCATTCTATAAACTATGCAATTTAAGGTACAGCCATTTGCCTAGTACGTTAATCTTTAGGAAATCAAATTACAGAGATATTGAACTTTATTCTATTGGTTTTATAGATAAATTTCAGTCTAAATTTCACAAACTGACCCCCTGTATTCTCTCTCCATTCTGTACAAACTAGTAGGGAACTATATTTGAGTGTCAATGACAAAACTATAGTGAGTGGAACATACCCCATTGGACATAATGGCATTAGAAAAAAACGAGAAGGAAATGGAATAACACATTACAAATTCAAGAACAATATGTATCAACAATATTTCAGTCTTTTGTCAGTAGTTAAGGGCAGCGATAGAGTTACTGAACATCGCTACCCATCTCTTCCACTGAGACCCTGAGTCATGTGTATCATGCAGTCCCTGACAAGTACTGGTAAAGTAATCATAGCCAAAGGCATTTTATGTACTTTTAGTTTACAGATGCCATCTGCCTTTATCTTCAGTGTGCTGTCAGATATACAGGCTATCCATTTATACTTTTTCTGATTGTATTTTTATGAGCTTTTTGCAGCTCTGGCAGTGGTCTGTGCCATCACCAGCATCACAGGAATGAAAGTGAATGTTGTATGGCCCTGTCTCATCCCTTGGGCAGTGGGAGAAGTGACCCATGTCACTGCAGGAGCCAAATGTGCCACATTCTGCATCTACAGTGGGGTTGCTACATTCATGGTTTGGTGGCCAGATGCCTGCCCCAAGACTGTCCTTTGCATAGTTGCCCCTTTTACAAGAGACTGCTGCATTGGACAGTCACTGTTCTGTTCCACCAAGAGGACAGGCACACATAACCTCTCCTATGTCAACTTCAGTAGATATCCAAGCTACTAATAAAATTAACATCACCTTCACCATAGCCTATGTTTATCCCAGTAAGTCAATGGAGCTGGATACTTTTCCTTATTTTCATCTTAATTTTAAAAGAAATGTTGCAGAACTATGATATTTTTGCTTATAGTCCAGTCCTATGGTTACTAGCTTCACAAAAAAGTGACTTTTAATTTCAACATAGTTTTCTGAAAACTACTAAAACTCTTTTTCTCATTGCCAATGTTTCTGCCACTATGTGTGTGGCAAGGTAAAATATATGTGACTCTATCTTGACAAAGTGGATGTGAACAGCGCCATAAATATAAGAGAAGTCTGTAAATATAGACAACAGAAGCAGTGTTGTTTAGGTGAGACAACAAAACGTACAGTTGTGTAGGTAAACCTACCATAACAGACGATGTTCAAGTGATCACTGCTGCAGTAGCCTATATATATGGGCTATAGCCTGCCAAGGATGTAATAGCTGACAAGCTTCTAAACTTCAGGGTGCCTTCCATATGCCCAAATTATCAGGCATCTTGAGCTGAGCAAACTAAAAGACAAGACGGCCAGCTTGTGCTTTTACTTTGATGGGCAGATAAATTCCTTTTGTGGAAAAAACTTCCATTTAATAATTTTATTATTGATACTCTCTTGTTCATGAAAGTTATTTCAAAGCTAGGAGTTTGTGTTTTAATGGACTTTCGCAAGACTGTACTGTACTTTTAAATGGGAACAGTCTTTTTTCCTGTCAGTTTAAAAGTTGTTTAAAGTTACTGAAAACAGGTTTCTGTGGAGAAATTGTATTTATTTTACTATGTGGGGCTGGCAAAGTGGTTTAAAGTGCTTTTGACTTCTTTGTATGTGAAAAATGTAACTTTAAATTTTTTTTTTTACCAGCATTTTCTGCTTGTTTACCCTAGGAAAGAGGCACAATTTTCAGCCTGACCATGAAACAATTGGACAAGCTGGGTGAAAAAGCACAACTGACTGTGTTAGAATACTTTATAAAATCCAATTTCCATAGAGGAGAGCATCGAAGCAGAAAACCCATGAACTGTGAACTATACAGTTATTAAGCTCAAACATTATTCATCTAGACTTCTTCAAGTGGTCTACTTCTGGATCAAAGCCTTATGTATAGACAGATCATACACAATGTATCTATCCAGTCAGAACATTTCACATCTACCCAGGAAAAAGGATTAATTGTGAATCACTCACCAATTAGTGGCCATATTTGGGTATGTGGCCATAAAGAAACAAGTAGATTTATTTGGTCATTCTTCTACATCACCAGATTAGTGAATAAAGATGTTAACTTGGAAATCAGTATATGAGCACTACTTCAGAATCATTTTGCTTAAAAGTACTACACAATTCCCCAAAACCATTGCTAATATAGAACATAATACTGTTGAGTGTAGAAAGGCCTTAAAGCTATTCTGATTCTGCTATAATGCTGAAACACAGAGTTAGCAGAAATGTAAAAATCATTGGAGTCCTGGAACTGTTGAGATTATTAGGTTAGGATGACAGCATGGAATGTGATAAGTACTATATAGGCATAAACAAATGTGTACAAATGAGGTCATGTCACACGATTGCAGAAAAGCAGCAAGCAAAAACTGAAAACAAGGCCCAAATATGCATTCTAAGCATTTTATCCTATTTCTACAATGTTTTCAAAGAGAGCTCAACTACAGAAATGTAAATGGGATACAGTAATTTTTGGTAGCATAATTGTCTTACAGGCTGCCAACCCTTGGTATAAAGAAAGCAGTAGCTTGCAAGGTATTTATTTGTGGTTTCCTCAAGAGAAGAGAAGTTAAACTGCCCAACCTGGGGAGGTTTTGCTGTCTGATGAACCATAAAGAATTCCAGTGGAGAAATGGTCTACTAGATTAGGAACTTGGTCACAAATAAAAGGGTACAGAGGATAATTAAGGGTATAGGGCTTAGATTTGCAACTATTCATTTTAAAGCCATAGTGTACGCTAAAAGTCTGAATAAGTGTCTGAATGGGATGAAAATCTTTGATTTCTCTGGTGCAAAATAAACATTTTTGGTAATGTTTTATGTATGATATAGGCAAGAATAAGCAGTTCCACAATAAGTGCATCAGAGACAAAAAAATGCTGCTGGACTTGTTTACTACAACTTTGAATAAGTTTAAATATCTGGAAAATATCATGCCCTCCCACTATTTTGCTATTATTTGTTATCATTTTATTATTCGTTCAATATGGATGTAGCTATTTAAATACAATTTAATGTAATCTCCACAAACAAATCCAGCGATCCAGCCAATGCGTATGGAAGCCACTGAGTCAAACCATCAATTCACATGCAAAGACAAAGTGGGGTTAGTTACTCCACGAAAGCGCTCACCTTGTAATAAAAGTCTTTGCATGTGAATTGATGGTTTGACTCAGTGGCTTCCATACGCATTGGTTGAATCGCTGGATTTGTTTGTGGAGATTACTAAAGTTTTTTTTTTTTTTTTTGCACTTTGTTGCATTTTTCCTGGATCCTTTTATACTCACCCCCCTCTCTTTTCCTGTGCTTTGTGTTGCAATTTAATGTAACTTGCCAGCATCTGCTGGCTTTAAGTGTCTCCTTTCAAGTGTATATTACCTGTCTGTCTTGGAGGAAATTATAACTTACAAAACAGTTTAAAGATGCCATACATGGTTAGGCTCTGCTGTCAGTAGTGTAACATGTTCCATGTTCTCTTGTAAAGTGTGAGCAGGCTAAAGCTGTGTGTGTGCTGTTATGTTCAGTGTACTGTAGTGTAATTTCTGTTAGTAATGTGCTCTATTTCAGTGTTGTTAAAATCAAAGTATTTTCTCTCCACTTCCATTTATTGTCTGGTCAGGAATGATATGAGTCATATCACTTAGCAGTACATAATGAGAGACTGTTTTCTAACAAATCATGCTACATAAAGAAAACAGAACATTTATGAAAGCCACACAGACATTGCATGTCATAGCTGAAACAGTGATAAGAGATAACCAGTCCCCTCCAATAGAGTTGTGGAGGTTTATATTCCAAATTCCAATGGTCACATCCTGAACCTTTTAACAAAGTCAAGTTAGATCCTCACACTTCAAACATATTTTATACCTCTAGAACCATACGTGTTACTAAAGAAGTGTAATTGGGCAAATTGTTCATAAGACAATGGCCTAGGTGACATAAGCTATTTTTTATGCTACTTGCATTCAATAGATAACAGGTCTTAAACTGGATGTTATAAATCACAATAAATACAGTAAATATTAATTTTTGTAATGGTTTGCAAACAACTTACAATGTCTTAGTAACTACTCAAGTTACTCACATACCATCAACAGCATTTTGTTCATCTAGCTGTCAGCTTTCATATGAGACTAAGCAGATTTTTCTGTGTTGCTTGGTTAAATATTTAGATAATTATGAACATTATAAAAATATAATTAAAATATTTGAACAATATTTAATATCTGAGTAGCTGTACTATGCACAAGTCAACAATTTGGTTGCATTGCCCATAATGTAAGTTTTAAAATAAAAATCTTTCAATAGTATGTATTTAGCCTGGTTTTGAAATTCTTTACACAATACAAACAGACAATATTAGACACCTAAAGGCATCACAAGGATGACCTTAGAGAGACACATGGAAGCATCACTAGGGATTAATGAGCTTTTAAGAGTAGAATTTGTGTAGAAAACATTGCACCACCCTTGGGAACACGGGCTGAACTTACTTGGCTTGTAAGTGCCTTGGGGTCGTTAGCTTAGTAATGTCCAATGATACGATGATGCTATGATCCAAAATTAGTCTTCATAGAAATATATTATTTCATTTTTTGGATATTTTTATTATGCTTTCAAATAATAGTAAAGAATGTTTCTGCTGAAATTTGAGGTATGCCATGTCTGTCATCCATCAACATCATGAAATGAACTTCAAAGAAATATCCCCAGGGAATATATAACTTCAAAGAAATATCTCCATGTAAGCTATGTTGTTATTGTATATTGCATGCCATTATCTGTAATTACATATCTTCATGATTTAATCAGAGTAGTAGCTAAAGTCTATAGTTGCAGTTTGACGATGAATACTTCTGTGATGATGTGAGGTATTGGCAGCTATGCCAGGAGAAGAAGAGCAGTGGATGTGTAACATATGCCAACACAGCTAGCTGGAATTTTGTAAAAAATTATATGTCATTTCTAAATCAAGCTGATTTGTACAGATGCTTGTGTTAAAAAAAGTATTTGTAAAGCTGATTGTGTAAAAAATGTACCAACAGTGCTCCCTGCTGGACAGAAAAAGAAATATACATATATTATTGTAACTGTTCAAATGTATATGTTTTAACAGAGGATACTGGAAGAAAAGTGGTTAATCTCAATCCATCTAACTTTGAAATATTTTGAAATTAAATTACCTGGCTTAGGCCATAAAGATTGTATCCTACAGTTCTCAATGTAGCCAGAGACAAAAAGTCTGTACTAGGAAGCTTTCTACATTGTCTTTGGGTTGAATTAATTGCTACTCTGGAAGGGTGGATGTTTGAAATTTTTTATGACTTCCAGGAGCTGTAGCAGATCTTAGCAAGGCTGTGTGTGTGTGTGTGTGTGTGTGTGTGTGTGTGTGTGTGTGTGTGTGTGTGTGTGTGTGTGTGTGTGTGTGTGTGTGTGTGTGTGTGTGTGTGTGTGTATTCTTGACACATATCTGCTAAATAATGACAGCTTCTAGCCAAGGGGGGTAACATGGGAGCAAGAAGTCAGATGGTCAGATATATGTGATGTCATTCTATAATCCATCACTAAAAATGATATTTTAATATTAAGTGAGACTGAAGTCGCATTGCACTCTGTTCTTGGAACCTGACAAGGAAGGACCCCTCTCCTACTTCATCTTGCCTTGCTCTAGTAAGTGACCAGGGTATAGTAACTCTTTAGATCAGTCAGGAAAATATAGTGAGATTAGTTAAGTACTTTTTTCTGTATCTGTGTGAATCTGTTCATCTGTGTTATTTTAATATTTCCTGTGACTGAAACTCTGGTGTTTACTGTAAATATATATTTAGTAGTTTCATGTTCTTTTCTTATTTATCATTAAATATATTTAGACTTTTCATTGTGGCTGATCCTTTAGAGAATATCTTAATCTTTGAGAATACTTATATTTATTTGGTGACACTGCAGCCACTCCTGAAACCCTTGCTGTTTGGTCAACATTTCCATTTATATTAATATTAATTTCACTCAGTATAATTGGGTACACTTGCAAGAGCTTTGGAATAGCTGGCTTTGGAGTGTCTAGTGGTGGTGTAACTACCTTATAGTCTGGGCAGAAAAGGGCATAGTTAGTAAATCTGTGCCAGCCTTTCCCAGGTGTGTGTGTGTGTGTGTGTGTGTGTGTGTGTGTGTGTGTGTGTGTGTGTGTGTGTGTGTGTGTGTGTGTGTGCAAAAATCATATCTGAAGGAGTGTGTGTGTCAGCTGTTTGGGGAAGGCACACAAAGCACTGATTTCACAGAGAGAGTGCTGGATAACTTGGCATGGACACTCAGCTGAGGTCTCAACTCTCTCTGTGCCAGTGGGAAGTCTTATTGGAGACCTGGAGGGAGACAAATAGAGAAATCCAGACCCGGAACTGACTATGTTCCCTGTGTGCTCTTAAGGGAGATTGTGCTTGATGCAGAGAGCTGCATCTGGAAATACTGGGTGTATCCATTTTTGTTCTAAGTGAATATCCCTCTCCAGTGCCAGTGGTGAGGATTCAGGCACCTTGATTACTGGCCCAGAGTGGGGATGTCACAACGTCTTAGAAATTGTGTAGCATTTTTCTCACCACACCTGCCTACCATCAGCGTGCTATGATTTCTGAGACCAAGAACCAAGCAAAAGTAAAAACAAAATGGTGCTTTATCATGACATCCCACCCCCACAGCTGTGAGATTGTATGATCAATGTAGAATATGCTGTTTCAGTCTCCATGAGACATCCAAGCTCCCATAAATGCACCATATAACAGCTAGAGTATTTGCATACCTTGGAGGGCATGGACCTCCCTCCTAATCCTAGAGGCTGTTGTACTACTCCTCAAGCAACATTAGGGTTTGTACAATAGTAGACAGAACCATTTCCCTCTAATGAAACAACTACACTTTCTTTTGAATTTGCGACATTGGGAAAACAAATCTTTCCCCCATAATTAGCAATGTTACATTTGAACATATTGCAGGATGGGCATTCACTCTTCATCTGCAAAGAGGGTCTAAGAAGGACTGTGTCAGCAGCACAAAGTATTGTTTGGTGATTCATGGTAGAATGAAGTCTCATTACAACTTGTTATAAACACTGACATTGTACATAAAGAATTTTGGATTTATTCAGATGACAAGAAATCTTACTTGCCTCCATTTAGATATGAGCAAACTTATTTGTTACCTTTTTTCTGATGCATAACTCTTAGTGTCTCTCATACTAAGAACACCCCATTTATTACGTTGATTCTGGAATTCCTTCATCTTGTCCTTTTTTTTTCCTCCTATTTCCTATCGTGTACTTTAATGGACATAAAATTCCTAGTAAAAGATGTCTGAGACTGCAGCAATTACCATATAAACAAACAGTAAAGGAGAAGAATCTGACAAAATAATCATTGCATGCTTCATTGACTCATTTTTAAACGCAGAGTCTTGAAGTTGCTTAACCATGAGATCCTTTTTATGTATTTATATGTAACCACTGAAAATTTTTCTAAAGTCTGATTATTTTAAACTTATTTGAGAAGAAAAAAAAAATCATTCCAAGTAATGATTTTATATAAATCTCTTCACCTAGTCCTAATAATTTTGACATACTGTGGACTGCATTGGTTATTTTGTATAAGGTATGATCAATAATCAACATTCCATTAGAATGTGTTGTTTCCAACTGAATACATAAAAAGACATAAATCAGCCTTTAATAAACAACTTCTTCTGCTTATTAACCTATGTAACAGAGGGGTAAAAACTGCTTACAAAAGCGCTGCAACAGAAAACTATCAAGCCTTTCTCTAAACTTCTTTTGATATGTAATATTTCATCCTTCCTTATCGCGCTGAGTCAGTCAGTAAAGCCTTGAAAATGTTAATTGTATTCTGAGAAATTTGAGTACGAAATAAAATTAAAAATTAAGTTAAACATGCAGGTAATAAACTTTGATGTAACATCCATTCTTATTAGTTAAGTTTCAGATGCCACCCCCACCCCATTTTTCCTTATAGAGCAAAACCAATTAAAGAATATGGTATCTATTTTGCTGAAAAAAGTCCCTTACAATTTAACTAGATCATTTCATTCATTTGCTCAGTTTCATAAATCACCACCATTGCTGGGTATTGTGACATTTCCCACCAGTATAGTTGCACTCCTAATGTAATTAATTTGCTATTTTAGCATGACTGAACATTTTTGTACAACTAGCTCAACAGCTCTCCTGCACTCTGATTGTATAGGGGAGGAACAGCACATACTATCTCAATGACTGTGTATTTTTGTTTCATAATGGTATTGTGTAAGTTGTAATTACTGTGCAAGTATTGTTTAGCAGGATCTGAAGTATTATGGAGTGGTACCAGAAGCATATACTAGAACTACATTTATTAATAATTCAAAAAGGTAATAACACTGCAGTCAGAGTAACCACAGCTTGCTGCAGAATTCCATTTAACAACTGTTAATGACATTACTGAGTACATTCACAAGTAAATATATGCAGCTAAATGAATGAAACATCTTCTGGCATGTTACAGGTAAAAAAGTGAATTCAAAATCTATTAGTTACCTATCAGTGATTCTTTGTATGTCTGTCATTTAGGGCAGAGGATTAATGCTATGAGCTGCTTCTGATAGTCCCATTCTGGAATTATAGCTAAACTCACTAAACTAGGTATAAATCCCTACATCACAAGATGGGTTGCCAACTGGCTCACTGACAGAACCCACACTGTAAAAGTTGCAGACTCCAAATCTGACCTCAAAGCAGTGACAAGTGAAGTACCACAGGGCTCCGTCCTGGGACCTCTCCTGTTTGGTATCTACTTCTCTGAAGTACAGGCTAACACAGATGACTGCAAACTAGGAGCCATAGTCAAGTCCCCAAATGATGTGGACATCCTACAGTAGGGCCTCATTGAGACAGATGCCTGGTGTCAGAGCCATGGCCTCAAGCTCACTGTCAAAAAGTGCAGTGTCATCCCCTTTGGTAAAACTCTGTACCCATGAACTACAACATAGGCAGCAATCTACTTAACACTGAATGTGTGATAAGAGACCTTGGGACCCAGGTGGACAGTAGTCTCTCCTTTGATAGTCACATCGCCACAGTAGTCATGAAGTCCTTCTACATGGCACACCTCATCATAAAAGGGTTCTCATCCAGGAAAAAAGAGGTCATTGTTCCCCTCTACTCATCACTCATTAGACCCATTATAGAGTACAACACCCCTTTTGGAATGTACCTCACAAGACATCTGCAGCAGCTGGAAAGGCCACAGAAGTACCTCCACAAAGAGGATTACTGGCCTCAAACAAATGCCCTACACTGACCGCCACAAAAAACTCCAGCTTTACTCCGTAGCATATCACCTACTCCGAGGTGATCTCTGCCTAACATATAAAGCTATGTCAAACCCAGAGCTGTTGGACATGCTACACCTAAAGAAATCCCAATCCCTCCGAGCTACATGCTCTAGGTACCTAAACCTTTTCACCCCAAAAAACAGGACACGCTGGAGGGATAGATTCCTGTCCCAGAGACTTCCGATACTCTGGAACAAGCTACCCATCTAGGTCAAGCAAAGTTCTTCATTAGCACTCTTCAAGAAAAATCTTGATGAGTGGACGGGAAATAGGAAATACACCCCGGGGATCACTTCTGTGTCTCTGCTCAACAGTGGTACAGGAAAATAACTTTCTTTGGTGGCATAAGCCATGGAACCTTCCTGGCTGGGCTTACGTAGGTCCTTGGGCCGATAGTCTAGTACCTACCTATGAACCTATGATTCCATCAGTCTCTGTTTGCCTGTTGTGATGCTTTGAGCAAGTCACACAGTGCTCCCTGGCTGAGGTTAAGGAAGGTCAATGAAGGTCAGTGGTCCTGCCTCAGTTAACAATATAAATAAATACTTGTCCCGTACACAACAAGACCTTCATAAAAGAAACCACAGTTTTGTATATGTATTTGTTCAGCCACATAAGCAGTTTGTGCACTAAGCCTCTCAGTGATGTAGTTTTCAGCCTAGAAAAACAGCAACAGCATCACAAAATGGTATTCTTCAGCAAGCTGGAAGCACAACCTGTTTTGGTGCAGTTCTGGGTTTAAAACTCCATTTCGATATGATTTAATTATTAGCCATCAGCAAGCTTTTTTCTTCTTGTTGTTGGCTCACTGTTTATAGAAAAATTAAATATCAAAATGATGAGCAGAAAAACCTAAAAAAACACAAAAAAAATTTTTTTGCAGAGGGACAAGCCCCCATGCATCTCACAATGTAGAAAGCAAGCCTCTAACATCCTTTGAATTTATATATATATATATATATATATATATATATATATATATATATATATATATATATATACCAACTCTAGAGCCACACTACAATGGAGAAAAAGAGGAAAAACCCTGAAAAGCACACCACCAGCTTACACAATACACTATAATACATTGCGGCGAAACTCACCATGATATTAAATTCTCACATTTCAGCTGCTCACGCAGCGGTGCAGTGATCATCTGTAACTATGCCTTTCAATAGATAACTTTTTTGGATGCTATTAAATAACAGTTTAATAATTTGTCAGGAGAGTGTTTGAATGCCACCATATATATTATTTTGTTATTTCAGTCTACATAACATCCTACTAATAATGCAATATATGTGCTGTATTTACAAGCTTGCTTTAAAATGCCATATGCAGAGCTGTATATATGTTATTACACTGACTTACATCTACATTTATAACAACTGAAGTGAATGTTAAAACTTGCATTCAGATTGGACAAATGGTACTTACCTATTCATCAGACCATTCCCCAATACTAGCTTTACCCAATTCAGATTTGCAGAGAGCTGAGACCTAAACCAGCAGCCAGTGGGCATCAGATGTGAAACAATCCTGGATGGGTTGTCAGTCCGTCACATGACAAATGCATACATATACTTATACTACTCTGGTTCCGTGGCGTGAGCGGATGGAATTCCTGAGTGTGACACGTGTGACTGGGCTTGGTTAGTGACCACAACACTGGAGGAGTGAGGCAGAGAGGGGAGGAATGAAGAAGCATGTCACACTCACCTCTTACAGTTGGAGGAATTTCCTTGATGGATACCAGGGAAACCAATACTCATACTCTAGTGGAAGGAGTAGGGCTGTTTGGAGGAATACCTCTTGTGGAAATGAGGGGACATTCTCCATGGTCACTCCATTACATCTCCCTCCTCAGTGCTCAACCAGGTGCATGCATAAGTAGGGCCATAAAGCAGAAAACCTTGAACTGCCCCTAGTGGCTGTCTAAATTATGGGCCCCTCCCAATGGATCCCCAGTGATGGGGAATGAATGAGGCAGTTAACTGGAAGGTGGCTGATGAATGCCAGAAGAGGGAAAAAAACAGAAAATACACCCCCTCTGCACATACACACCTAGAGGGCAATTTGAGTATCCCTATGAGCACGTGTTTAGGATGTGTGAGGAAACCAGCCCCTGGAGAATCCCACACAAATACACAGAGGGCACTGATGGCTATATTTTTTTCTTGGTGTAACAGAGCCATGCATCTTGCATGCCTTAACTATTTTTATTTATTTACTGTTTGTTCACTGGGTAAGTGGATGGGTATTTTGACCCTTTTCAGCCATGACCCTAGCTCAAAGAGTAGAAAATATGTCACAGTTTTTCAATCAACAATATTATATACAAAATGAGTGCACAGCAAATTTCAGAACATAACGGTAAGACTGAACATTGATAGAGTAAGATCCAGTCAGAGTGCAGTGAGAAAAGAATATATACAAAGTGCAAGCTAAGGTATGCAAAAAAACACAATGCAATCATACATATAAAATATAGACTTCTATATGCAAAATATTTGTGTATAAGATGCTACATTAAGAAGTTGGGAAATGTTTATTAAATGTAGTCTGTTATTCCTAATATGGGATGGTAAATTAACTAACAATTGTCATGCTGCCAGTTGCAGGTAGATTCAGTATACAGATGCTCTTTAAGTGCATACTTGAAGCTTTTAATGCTTTCTAGATTTTTGATGTCTGTAGACGGGTGGTTCCAGTTAGCAGGTCTCACTATAGAGAAGGATCTCTTTCCTATAGCAATTTTAAATGGATGGAGTATGATTCAGAAACTGTTTTCCTATGTATCTCTGAATACATAAGGGTTGCCTTTTAGCTCCTTGTAAATTGGAAAAAATGGCCCTATGAGGCACCGTACGCCACCTGGAATTTTTTTTAACCAAATTTCAATGGTGCATCTGGGGGTCTGCTAATTTTTTTCTCCAAAATAAATTTTCTAGCAAAAGCAAATTGTCATGACTTGAACTTCGGAAACTACATGACTCTAAATATACTAAAACAATGCATAAGTGTAACGTACTGGTACTTTTCTGTTATGTTGTATTTAATATTTTAGGAGATACAGCAGCTATAGTTTACCTTTGTAGTGTTTAATTGTTCTGTGATAACATACAAGAAGACAGCCAACTGTTTAAGTGAGGAACTGCGACATACCTTCCTTTGCCTACATCTGCCCATATAAATTATTTGTGATGCCCATCTTTAAATAATATATACGTATTTTATAAAATTCTGACTACAAGTTATTTCTAGTACTCAAATGGTTTGTAATAGCATTTGGCATATTAGGTAGAACTGAAAGTGGTGTCAGATACAGTATAGCTAACATTTTATTTTTCTTCTATACTCAGAAGGACAATCATAGCCAAACCATCTCAGACATGACCCATACATAGTAGCAAGTACAAAGAAAACATAAATAACACTATGACACATTTATGTAATAGTTTATACAGATTGGGTGATCAGTGAATAACATTAACTGCAAACAAGACTTTCATTTTAATGCAGGCCTACAACACAGACTTGCCTAACACCAAATATTCCTATCTCTAAGGTAACAATCACTTTTATGTCACCTTTAGACAAGGCCAAGGAGCAAGGTGATAAGTCATCATAGCAAAAGCAGTCTTAGCTTGTTCTGTCTGTAACAAACGACTAACACTTGTCACTGGGAAAAATAAAGTCATAGTCAATGTCCCAAAAGACAATAACTAGTTACTTACAGCAATTAGGATACACTCATATACATAAACCTCTAAACAAAAAATGAAACCCTAATAAAAGAAACACTTCTTCTTGGTGATATATTTTCTACAGCAAAAATTCAGCTTTCCAGTGTCACTGAACTGATCTTGCACCTGTCAGGAAAAGATAAACACTCAGGCAAGATAATATCTTGGTCTGGGTACTCCAATGCAAATAGCATCACCGCTGAAGGAGTTTTAGCTGATCCGCTCAGTAATTACTCCACTTCTTATGCAACAAGGAGGCATGGCAAATGTAATAACAATGAAAAACTGTCTGATGTTTAGGAACTTAGCAAATATTAGTTATCCAATACAGGAAACAAACTGAGAATAAACAATAAAGTATGAATAAATGCAAACAAAACTCAGTAAGGAATATTTTAGAAGACTAAAATGAATACTGAAAACAGTCCTGACATCTAGGGACAAAGTCCAAGCGATAAACCAATTAGCTCTGACTGGCCTCAAAATGTACTGGATCAGTTGGACAGGAAAACAAGAAAACTGCTTCACACCTGTCAAATGATTTATATAAAATCAGCATATACCAAGATTATGTATTACTCATTCTGAAAGAGGTATGGACCACCTCGAAACTGATTATATGTACAGATCTGAAGTTGTAGGACTGCACATGTATCAGCTGACCTTACCTGATCCAAACATAGTCAAAGTTTCAAAACATGAGTAGAACAAGTCTAAGATGACTTCCCTGCTTAGTTTAGCAGAACCATATTGGTGTCAAATGGGAAAGGAAATCAAACCAGAAGTAGACAAAATTAGGCAGCAACTGAATGTGCTAAAAAACAAAAGAAAGAATATAAGAAGAAGGATCAGATGAGAAGGCAAGAAATGTGGAAAATGCATAAATACATTTGCAATTAAGAATACTCCTGCAGCAACCTCATGTCAATCAGGATCTGACACAGCAATGATTAAGAAAAGGTGAAGTTAAACCAAAAGGTGAAAGGTTAATACTGGTGGCCCATGACAGTGGACTAGACACATGTTGGTTTACAAAGTCCATTGAACATGTAGGAGCAAAAGACAAATGCAGGTTCTGTAAAACAGAACTGGAAACAGTCGCATTTCCTGTTGCAGGGTGTGATACACAAATGGCAAAGGGCCTGTATACTGAAAGGCATAATAATGTAGCAAGATTGTTGCACTGGGAATTGTGCAAGCATTACAATATAGAAGTAGCGGAGAAGCACTGGAAACATGAACCACAAAGTATTACAGAGAATGATGACATTTTTATCACATGGGATCACTATTACCAACAGTTCAAAAAATAGATGTGAGAAAACCTGGCATAGTAAGTAGTCCATGAAAAGTAGACAAAAGCAGCACTGATTTTTGAAATTGCTACACCCAGTGATTACAGTGGCTTATGTACAGAGAGACACAAAGCCAGGATTTGGAGGCAGAAATGAGGGCAATGTGGAAGGATACCCAGACAGTTCCAATAATGGTAGGAGTAATGGGTCTCATAAAAATTAATTTACAGTCATATTTAGACATGCTACCAGTACATGCAACTCCATATGAATTGCAGGAGGAGTTCAGTTCTGGGGACATTGCAGGTGCTGCGAAAAGCACTTTTGGCAAGGATCAAAGGATGGAACAATACTAATTTCAAAAGTTTAATAATATTTTGAGTTAAGAATAGATCTAGACCTGTCATGATATTAGAAACCCAAAAAACTACTAGAAATTAAGCAAAACAAACTGATCTGTAATAACATTATCTCTCCATAGGCACTATCTGAATACTTATGTAAAGGGCTTAAATGATGGCTGGACATGGTTGCCATACGTCTTGATTTATCAAAAGCCTTTTACGTACTCATTATGAATATCTTCTTCAGGATCCTCTTAACATTTGGCACAAACCCATCCTCTCCAAGATGGCGCAAGAATGAATACTGTAAGGTGAACAAATCTTATCTTTAATCCTTACGTCATCAATTAAGGTGTCCCTCAGTGTATTATACTGTACCCACTGTTTTTCACAATTTTACAAACCAACATATGCAGCCTTTAGCCTAACTGAACACACAAGTGACTCTGCATTTGTTTTGTATAAAAAATTCAGTATTGACTACACAATCCTCAGACTAATTCCACATGTCTGATACAACAGTGACCTGACTCAGGGCTGCTCCTAAAGGCAGAGTTATGCATTTCTATAAAATATAAACAGTACCCAATTGTAAGCATCACCCCATCTCTGCAGACTTAATAAAAATGGTTGCCCTACTAAAATTTTCCAACATCAAACAAATTATAAACATATACATGGCAAAGACACTTTTTACACAGTACCATTAACTAATAAATACACAAAGCAGTAATTAAATATCCTAAAATATTTTGGAAAAGTATTACCTTACTACCTCATCCAGGTAAGCAAAGCATCCTTTCTCCTTCTGCCAGTGACCCAGATATGAAGACAGCAGAGCTATTTGAAAGTATTTTGAATGACCTGCTTCACTTAGATTGCCCTCTGTATAACTTTCCTATTACTTGATAATAGTGTTGAAAGCTTAATGAGATTAACCCTAGCTTTATAAGAAAAGTTGTCATGAGAAGCAAGTAAACAGGCCTTAAATGGCACAGATTGTACACCATCCTAGCTGTTTAAATTTGCTGCCTACTCATTTGTCATCACTGTCACAATCTTCATTAAGCAGAGGATTCAAGAAGATTTAGTTCTAAAAATCAGAAAAGATTCTCATCTCATTCCATGACCCCAGAATGGAAGCTTAACAAAGAGTAACAATTTCAGACCTGTACCCATGTGAACATTTTGGGAACAATACATATAAGTATCCCTGCAAATGGGTTCTTCAGTTCAGCATTTGCCATTACAGAGTCTCAATATGCATTGAAAATGGGTTTCTCAGTATAACAAACTTTGCTAACTGTGATGGAATTTACTAAGAACAAATTAAACAAAAATGAAGTAACTATACTATTCCACTGTTTCTCAATGTCACAACAGCATTCAGTACTCTTTGCAGTACTTGTGATGACTGTGCCCTTGCCCAGCAATCAAGGAGCCTCAATCCTCACCACTAACACCAGGGAGGTCATCTCATAGAAGAGGAAAGTATAACTAATACACACAGTAAAGTACAATTTCCCTTAAATGCACACAGAGATGACAGTCAGTCTGGGGCTGGCTGCTCCCTTGCTCACCAGATCCTCAGTAAGACTCCCCACTGGCACAGCTATAGGGTCCAGGTCTCAGCCTAACTGGGCAAGCTAAAACCTCCAGTACCCTCTCTGTCCAACCAGTGCTTCATGTCCCTGCCAAGTAGCTGACACAACACACACACACACACACACTTTGAGATAAGTATTTATACAGCTTCACAGACACTCCTGGGAAAGGCTGACACAGATTCTCCAGCTGTGCCTCTTTACCCAGACTATACGGTAGTAATTACTGCCACCACCCAGTTAATAATATCACTACTAAAAGGCCTTAAAAGGGTGTCCAATTATTACTGTGCAATATTATTATCCAATGGTAGTATGACAGTCAAGGCTTACTTTAGAGTGGTCTATTACAATAACCTCTATAAATATGCAATGTATTCTAGAGCTTATCTCTACACAAAGCAGCCACAGGTAGAAGGTTTTAAAAATATTTAATAATAAATAATTAAAACACAAGACAAAACTACTACACCACAGAGATATCTAAGAGTTCAGAGATCACACAGAAACTTAAAATAATACAGTAGGACAGGTCTGATATCCAAGAAAAATACCTAATTAATCTTTACTAGCTTTAACTATTCCTACAAAAAATCACAGTGCTAGAAACTTACATGTGAGCAAAAGCAGAGTCCTGGTAAGTTGGATATCAAGATCAAAATGCCCCCCCCCCAGTCTCTCTCTGTGACACAGTTTATAAAACATCACTAACAAACATGTCTCTGGGTCCTCCCCAGATTACATCATTCTGAGTTAGTTTCCATTACACCATTTCTTTGACACAACCTGGTGTTCCCAGGCTAATAGAAACTGCATTATTTAGCAAGCTAACACCTGCACAGGAGAATACAACACTAAAAGGAATTTCACATATACACTCTATCAATTAGTCCTTAGTTAACACAATAGACAGAATGTCTTCAGCCAGCCTGACTGGAACCAACTTTAAAGATCAAAGAATGTCATAAAAGCATTTCAATTTCAAAAGACAAATTTGAAAGGCTTGACTTAGTTTTTCTTTACAGCAAGTTGGTAATGTGGTAACAATCTTGAAGTTCACATTTTACAGTGTTTTCTTTACACTCAAGAAACATGTCTGTATTTTACATTTATTATCAAGAAAACATGCCTGTATTTTACATTTAATTACAAATGCCAGAATTAGATATCAAATTCTATTTGACTAGGCTGGCAGCCTTCCTTCGCCCATCTCTCTCCAATCATCACAGTACTGACCCTACATTGCAAAACCATTAAATAGTTCCCTGGTTATTCTAGGTAAAATATATGGGGTCAATTGGAAATGTGTACACTATAGAGAATATACTACTCAGAGAAGTGTTACCCCAGGTTTTATACTTAAATCCTACATTTCTTATCTTTTGATGTTAATACATTTCCCCAACAAGCTGGTGTTTTAAAAGATGTTCGGTATGCAGGCAACACTGTACTATTGTATAAATGTACATATCCCACGCTACTGTACAGATACAGATTCATTCTCTTTTTTTAACTCTAAACATGGTTGGTGGTTCTCATCTTTTCTTAAATGCCACTAAGAACAAAGCTATCTTACTCTGCTCTTACTACAATCACTGTGTTAACTCTCCTATCTTAGTCATTAGAGCTAGCAATGAGAACATACCCAGTGTGTTAAGAGTGTAAAATGTCAGTGTATTTCATTAAATAACTCATTTTCTTTGGATGTTCATGTAAATAAAACTGTAAAGAATTGCATCTGTCTTTACAGAATCACAGATTATCTATTGCCTGTACAACATATACATTTATTGATGTGTTATTTTGTTATTTTTACAATTCCCTTACAATTTATTATTGTAAGGGATTTTTTTCTCCCTGTGTTTATCAACTAACAAGCCTCTACTTGATCAGACAGAACCCATTCATTTCTCAACTCTGAGAATTCCACCAGAAGCTGAGGCAACAGCTCTCTGAGGGGGGTAACGTTCAGGCAACTAGGAGGATGTTTTATGCACACCCTAACATCCAAATAATGATAACATTTTGGATAGTCGGTCATCACTTCCTGAGAAGGGGTATGCGCAAACCACATCACTGTAGTGTTTCACAATGCCTTCACCTTGTGAGGGTGTGCTGCCATGCACTCACTCATTAGAGCTGCCACCCCCTGTGACTTGCTGAGCCTAATGGCTTCCCCCAGACAGCCTAATGACTTCCCCAAGCCATGCCTTTGTGTCAACACTTCCTCCAAAGGATAGTAGTGGTGCATGCAGCTGGTCACATCTCTCTGTCCACCCAACCTGAATCATCTGATTCTCCTTGCCAACAGTCAAGTGGCCTAGGCAGTAGTCAAACCCTGGTCACATGGGCCATAGTCAGGGCTTTATCCCTTTATGCCATAATGTGATATTGTTAGCTAAATTACTTTATGCAAGTATACTTTACAAACTTGCACTTACAGTGCTAGACTCAATTTTACTGCAGAACAATTAAATGTAACCTCATAAAAGACCTCAGACAGATCCCATTCATATTCAGGAATAAGCTCTCATATTTTCAGATCAGATTCTCCTTCAAAAGGCTATACCCACCTGACTCATCCAAATGTCATAATATCCTTATGTGATACCCACCATGAGTCCTAGATATGTAGATAATCAGCTGTTTCAAGTTATTTGACGTCATGACTACAACATGGGTTTCTTGATAGACTGCTATATTACAGAAATCTGAAACAACTGCCTATCAAACTCTGGACCTCCAATAAATATGAAAATATAAATAAAAAATATTTTTGTGCTTTATTTCTAAATAATTGCTGCCCTTTTGTATTAAGATATAAGCTGTGCAATGAAAAAGGACTTTGTTACAATAATGAATATGTGGTGATTAAAGCACAGTTGATTGTTGACATAGGTTCCCAGATCTCTAAGTGACGGGTGCTCTCAGTGTGATAGGTCAAGGGGAATTATGCTTGCGGAGGGATATGATTATACATTTATTAGTATTAAGTTTAGGTCTATGGTTTTGACAGCAGTTATTTTTTGGTACAGACAGTCTTGTGGGATCTTGGAATCCTCTAGGTAGTTTATAGTGGCAGCAAGTTTGCAGCCATCTGCAAACTTGGCCAGCCACAAATCCTTAACTTTAGCTTTGACCTTCAAGAAGTAAATGCCAAAGATGAGTAGTCCAAGGACTGAACCCTGAGGCACTTCAGTAGTGAGAGGTCTTTTGGAGGAGGTAGATCTACCCACCCTTAATTCCTGGGTTCCATTAGTGAGGCAGTTTGCTACCCATTGAGCTATATATGGGCTAGCATTTACCTATGAGAATTAATCTATGATGCCTGAGTGTCAGATGGTGTCAAACAACTTTGCAAGGTCTAGATATGATGTATACACTGATTTGCCATCATCAATTGGCTTAGTGACCTTTTTTTGAAGAAGTCGACCAGGTTAAGTAGGCAGAACCTGTCTTTCATAAGTCCTAACTGGGTTGATTCAAGAGTCTGTAGGTTACTTTTATTACTGTTTAGAAGTTCTATAATGATCCTTTCCACTGCCTTACAGATGAGACTGGTCAAGCTTGAAGATCTATAATTACCCAGGTCCATTGATACTCAACCTTTGTACAAGGAATTGACTGTTGCTGTCCTCTATACATCCGGAACAAAGCTTGTTTTGAGTGGGTGTGACAAGTTGTGTTTCAGGCACACCAGTAGGCATCCTGGTATGTTATTTGGCCCCCAAAGCTGTATTGCTCTTGGCTTTAGATATTGTTTTGAGAACTTGTTATTGTGAAATTTGAGGAGCAGTATAGATGCGGGTATTTGATCTGAGAATATTGGAAGGGAGATGAGGTCACAGAGCTAAATTTAACAATTCCAGAATACACAATAAAACCCAGGCAATTTAACTGCTCTGTACTATAATACAAAACAAACCAGTTTATCCAAACTGTAACAGAGCAGAAACAAAGCTGAAGAGAAAACGCAGACCAACTTCATATAAAAGATATTTAATAAGATAAGCGCTTTTGCAAAGAAGTTTTTGCTTTATCAGATCTCAACTAACAAAATAAAGCTTAAAATATATATGCCTTAGTCACATATTCAAACATCCAATAAACAGAAAGTGTATTCTGTTTCTAGATAACACATTATGTATTAATTAATTAATTTAAACTTCTCTTGGAACACAGTAAAACACATAAAAATACATGACAAATCATTGTTCTCCCATACACATATGTCAGTATATTCAACCATTCGTATGTGCACACTTCTATAACTGGATCTACATATTTACATATAATATGCTTGAAAACTAATATGTAAGAAAAATGTATGTAAAACATACTAATAATATAAATGTACCCATTTATATACATCTATGGTACTTAGAAACAAATATATGAGAGAAACTTATATAAAACATACCAATAATCAGATTTCAAGGTAAACCATTAAAACATCAAAAACAATTATATTCTTAACCTACGAGCTGCCAAGACCAGTTTGATTAAAATATGATCATTGAAGCCTGAACCTGAGTGAGCTCTCAGTCTTAAGATCCATCTTAATTCTGCTTCCTCTGTCTTATTTACTAGATCACCCTTCCTCTCACCTTGCTGTAGGACCTCTAAGACTATAAACTTAAAATCATGGCCACTACCTTCGCTATTCATATGTTTGGCAATAGCACTATAACTTAAGCCATTGCGTGCACAGTACAAGTGACCTCTGACTCTTTCCCTAAGATGCCTATTTGTTTTACCTACATAAAACCAAGTGCAGGATAAGCACCATACTATATAAACCAAGTTCTTTGTGTTGCACTCAGCTCAAGCCAACAGGTTATATTTCTGACCTGTGAGTGGGTGTATAAAAATGTCTGTCTCCTATACATATTCACAATAGGCACACCTTCTACATTTATTTGTTCCTTTCTCACACCCTGACATATCTGAGCTATTCATATTCCTAGGATAGCACAATCTATATTTCAGGGACTTCTTATTCCTATACCCATATCTGGGTTTTTCTCCCACCAATGCTGCTATCTTAGGGTCAACTTGCAAAATATACCAGTACTTCCCAATAATATTTTTAAGTTGATGGTCATCACTGGAGTAAGTCAAAGTAAATATCATATCGCAGGATCTAGACTCATTTTCTTTATGATCATTAGGTGGTGAAGAAAAATAGGGTTTTCCATAAGTATCCCTACTGTGCTTTACTAAATCTTGTGTCATCTGTATATCACATGCCCTATAGCCTCTCTGTAGAAACTCTGTTTCAACTTGCTCTAGCCCTAGGTAAAAATCAGCATCACTAGCTGTTAACCTGCTAGTCCTAACTACTTGTCCTCTAAGCACATTCTTAAAGACATGTTTTGGATACATGCTGGTTTGATGTAGATAAGTGGGACAAAAGCAGTCTTTCCTAAACACTTTTGCTTGAATTCTGTTATTGCCATCTTTAAAAACTTGCACTTCTAGAAACTCAATCTGATGTAGCGAGTGTTTGGAAGTAAATTTCAAAAAAGAACTGCTGTTATTCACATATCTCAAGAAAGCTGAAAGTTGCTCCTTTGTTCCTGACCATAACAAGAACAAATCATCAACAAATCAACAATAAAATGGTATAAATTCATTATAGGGAGATGCTAAAACATGTTTTTCTTCTCATCCCACCATCACCAGGTTGGCATAGCTGTTGGCACAAGGTGTAATGAGTGTTTGTAAGTAAATTTCAAAAAATGAACTGCTATTATTCGCATATCTCTAGAAAGCTGAAAGTTGCTCCTCTGTTCCTGACCATAACAAGAACAAATCATTGACAAATCAATGATAAAATTGTATAAATTCATTATAGGGAGATGCTAAGACATGTTCTTCTTCCCATCCCATCATCACCAGGTTGGCATAGCTATTGGCACAAGGTGTGCCCAAAGCTATGCCAGAAACCTGTCTATAGTATCTCCCTTCAAAAGTAAAGACATTGTAATCCAGTATAAGACCTAATAAATGACACAAAAAGTCTATTTGAGGGGAGTCATACATCCCTTTCTTAGATACCACTTTCCTCACAATATCTATCCCATCTAAATTAGGGATTACTGTAAACAGCGAGGTTACATCCATGGTGACTAAAAATAAAGGAGATGCATTTAGATTATCTCTCAAAAATAGAGATCCTGCAAAAATTGTTTGGTGTCTCGTAGTACTATTTGGTGTTGCTCCACTACAGGACAAAGTTGTCTCTCCACATAAATGGAAATTGGCTCTGTCAGCCATCCAGCTCATGCAACTATTGGTCTAAACTGTGGTTCATAGGGATCCTTGTGTATCTTGGGTAAACCGTTAAAAGATGGAATTAATGGTTTATCCACCACAAAGTACTGAAACAACTCTTTGGTCATAAAACCTTTCTCCACATGCTCACTCAGTGACTCTAACAACTGTTGTTCTAACTGTTCTATTGTATTCAAATCAATCACCTTAAATGTTTCAGAATTTTCTAGCAACTTGTTAATAGAATTAAAATACTATGTCCTATTCGTTACCATGACTGAACCGCCCTTGTCAACAGGTTTTATCACTATAGAAGTATCGTCATGTAAGCCAGTCAATGCTCTTCTCTCATTAAATGTAAGGTTCTCAAAACCTTTCTTCCTTTAGCAATGCATAAATTTCTTCTTCACATAATCTGGTGAAAATCTCTAAGACAGAGTGGATTTGCAGGGTATACACACTGGGTTTTCTAAAAACCCCACCATTTTTATCTGCCGATTTATTAAAAGTCAATTGTAGTGCTACATTCCTAATGAATAAACACAAATCAATCAATACAACAGTCAGTTCTGCCCTTGTAGCAGAAATAAAAGACAAGCCCTTATTTAAAACATTCAAGTCAAACTTAGTTAAAGGTCTGTCTGAAATATTCCATACCAGATTTAATTGTCCTGGTTCCACATTTTCTTGAGAATCTTCACATTCGATTCTTGAAAAGACTGCTTCCTTTTGGCCCACATATGCTGCTCTATTGGTTCTCCCATATCCCTTCCCTTCTTTCGGGCTGAATTTGTCAACCAGTAGACTGGTGATGTCCTTGGGGTCCAAGTATGTGATATCATTTACTGTAAGCACAGTGCTGGACTTCTGAGGTTTCAAACATAGTTAAAGAAGGCTTTGTGGTTATCTTTCACCTGAGCGCCTACTTTTATATCACATTTGCCTTTGTTTATTTGATCAAGATCTGAAGTTCCTTGTTTACTTTAGCAAAAGCATTTTTGACTTCTTGAGAGTTAGATTTATTTTTTGCATGCAATCAGATTTTTTTTTATTTTATTTTAGAGCCTGTTTGTATTAGGGTTCCACCACAGATGTTTATTTTTGAATTATTTGGCATTGTATTTATTCCTATGAGGGATAGATGTGTCAATGCATCTATTTACATGTACATAGAATCTGGGAGTAAAGAATTCTGCATAAGCAGTGGAGTCATTGAGGTGGAGGGGGGCTATTGAATTTAGCCAGGTCATCACTGACTTTTAGGGGGTTAGCCTTTGTATAATCTCTGAATACAGAAGTATTGCAGGATGCTTCAGGTTTCAGTCTTATGATGAATGTGACTGACTTGTGGTCTGATTTGACAAGGGAGTAGGATACAATTGGTGATGAACAAAGCTGCCCCATATTGGTAAGGAGCAAGTAC
Organism: Protopterus annectens; assembly: GCF_019279795.1. Lineage (NCBI taxonomy): Eukaryota > Metazoa > Chordata > Ceratodontiformes > Protopteridae > Protopterus > Protopterus annectens. The sequence continues at coordinate 331,483,095 of NC_056741.1, read as the reverse complement.
AGGATTTTATTGCCCTTGATTGGTGTGTAGACTAACTGGTCCAGAGAGTTTGTATTGATGAAGTTCAGAAATCTCTGAGCATATGTTTGAGGTCATATACAGTTCCCAGTTTATGGAGGGATAGCTGAAGTCTTCAAATAGATGGAGATTTTGTACTGGTTAAGCAGGAGGTATTACCCAAGGGGGACACAGAGCAGGCCCTGTAGCTACCTATAAACTGCCCCTCTTATGGGCCAAAAGATCTCACCTTTTCTATGCAACCAGCAAGAGCAACCACTGGCAAATTAGTTCTCTTTTCTCAACTTGGATATGGGCTCCTGATTTTTGCTTCTGCCTCCAAGAAAAACATTGCCACACTCCAGACTATCTCTAACAGCATCTGCCAATTTATTACAAATTCACCTTTCTGTGAACATAACTGTATTACTCTAGAAAAAAGCCAAATAGCTACCTATAAAACAAATATCTAACCTAGTTTTAGGATCCCAGCTCAACAAACTACTTACATCTCCACACATTTACTCCCATTGCAGCTAGATTTCATTAAAAAACCCTCGTGATTCACCTTGAGACACTACTCACAAGCCACACCAACTCTCATTACCCCTAGAACCATACCCCACAGCACTGCACATGCCCTCTCCTCTCAGGCACCTACTCTTTGGCAAACTCTCCCCATCAACATTAAGGAAATCAACACTTATTCCAAATTCAGAATTCAGCTCAAAAAGCACTTCTTCAACACAGGGCATATCACCTAACCTATCTCCTTTCTGAATCTCTTCTCTCAAAATTCATTGAAGATTGACCCACCTTGGAAAATAATGTATATATTGTACATTACACTCTCCTTGATTGTACATTGCACTGTGCTTGTTCACTGGAATGTATATACACAGTTTTTTCTATGTAATTAGTCTGTACTATTCAGTTATTTTTTACATCTCTGTATTTTTTGTTTGTAAAATGTTTTGTATTTCACCTGGGGTGAGCCTGAAATAGGTCAATATTGATCGGTGCAATACTCCAATAAACATAAATTAATTAATTAATTAAGGGTTTTGTTTGTCTAATAAGTCTGACCTAAAATTGCACTACAGCTGCCCTTCTTAGCTTCTGCAACAACATTAGCCTCAACAGGAACACAGGTAATCCATATTTCTGAATTTATCTAAAGCATTTGACACCATATCTCACCAGAAACTATTTATAGAACCTTTTTTTCCTTTACTTCACTCAACCAACCCTCATCTGGTTTCATGGCTGTCTATCTGATCAGGGCTGTCTGTCACAACTGCAAACCCCAATTTAGACCATGTTGGTGTTGCCCTCCATCTATCACCCCTACTACTCCCTCCACTTGCTTAGATATCAGGAATGTATGTTATTACTGTGTATTCAAATAAAACATATGTTCATTTATTAGCGCATATTTTGCCATATGGCATGTTAAAACAGAAATAAAATACTGGAATCTTGGATTACCCCCAATCCAGGATTTCCTGTAGTTCCTCTGTCAGGGTCTTCTTAACCTGCTCAGGCATACTGTAAGGAGCCTGTATGATAGGCCACTGAGGTCATGTACATGAATTGTCACCAAATGGGTGTTCTCTGCTTACCAATAAACATGTTCCCAAACTGTGTCATACTGCCTGGACCTCCTGAAGCTGGGTAGGAGATAGATGCACACTTCCCCTTGCTCCCCCCACACTTTTTATTTTATTTAGTTAGTTGTTTGCATTTTATTTTATTTTTCTGTTTGTTTCTCTCTCTCCCCTCCCGGCTTCACCTCATATGATTCATGCTTTGCTCTCCTTCACATCCTATGCCTAACAAATTGGACATACCACAACTACTTTGCTCTTTGTATATTATTTTCCCCATAGAAACATTATACTATATGATGTTATGACACTGTACCTGTGATCTCCTTATCAACTGTACTACTTATTTTAATGACTAAATTCTTGTATCAAGTCTACTTATAACTGTGATCATTTATGCTATATACTACCCGATACACTTCTCTGCATGCTTGAGCTTACATTACCATTGTTGCATTGATATTGATTAAAGTTTATTGTTTCTTTGCTTGCTTTCCACTGTGTAACTGTACTTTCAGCAAACTGAAATATTTTTCTATCCACCTGTGCCTCCCACCACTCTGCACACAACATCCAATGTTTCACTTCTCTGGGATTATTTTGTACCTGTCTGTGATTGCAACAAGCATTTATCTGCTACAGTGCTGAATTGGTAACATTTTGTCACAAGATGTAGCGATCTCACATCATAGCATCTGCATTTTTTTATGCTTACAAGTGATTGTTTTCATGCTGTCTGAGACTGACTACTTCACAGTTACTTCTTGTAACCTTATTTACTAACAACCATTCATAAACCCAATATCACCAAGAGAAGCAAAATAAAACAGGACCTCTCTACCAGTCTTTAAAATAAGTCTGGTCTTATTTTCTGATACAGTATCTGGAGCAAGATGATTTATAAAATCAGTTTAGGGGTTGAAAACCCTGTTGGGCACTCAGCAACAGCAACTGATTACTATGGGGGTGCAAGCAGGTAACACTGTGAACCATACAGGAGACATGAAGCAGCAGTTACCATAATACAGTATCTAATAATACTTGACTTGTAACTACAATGGGAGCAAGATGACAAGAGGAAAATGCCTTCCATTTTGCTGTAGTGTCTCTCTTAAGCATGTCTGGGTCATGCAAGGCATAATAACACTGCTGTAATCTAGTGCAGGGCCCTGTTAGGCCCAAATGGTCCAACTGCCCTAAGACCAGCCCTCTGTCCAACAGACAATAAGCAGTAAAATGGCTGCAAGACTTCAGACCCTTCCAACCCATCACTACTGGTGTTCCATATTATGCCCCCTTACTCTTCAATATATTCATAACCAAACTTCACATTGTCATTACCCAAGCCACTTAAATACAAAATGCAGATGAGCCCATCCTTATCTGTTCTGCTCCAACTTTGCCAAAACTACAAATCATTACACAGGAATCATTCTCAGCATTTGAAAGTTGACTAGGAAACTCTCACTTTCTTCTTAATGCAAAGAAATCCTTCAACAATATCTAAAATAAGTGGGCTGCCAGAATAGGGGGAACTGACTGCTCTCAACTATAACTGGAATTAACTGAGAAATGTCTACTGATTTATTTGTCTATCTCTCCATCTATCTATTATTATAAACACCTTAAAACATGTCTCGCTACAAAAACATCTCCATTTGATATATGCTATCAAATATCTAGCTTAAATGTTTTTCCCTCCTTTTCTGACTCTCACCTTTACTTACTTTAATCTCAAACTCTAAATTTTTAGACACAGTATTTAACTACTTAGATTCTTATCACTACCATTGTATGTATGTGCTGTTACACTACATTTATCATGCACAGACCTATGACTCCCATGAATAAATGTTTCCTGAGAATATATGCACTTGTTTTGTTATCGATATGTTGGACTCTATGTACTTGTTTTTCTCCTAAGAATCTTTGTCATTTATTGCTATGAGTCTCATCTTCAAGAACTATGCACTATCTTGTATTGCTAAGATTCATTGAGCTGTATTCTTGTGGAACTTTCCTTCCCAGACCTCTACTGAAAAGGGGTCATACCTCTCAACCTCTTGGAGCAATAAAATCTGGACAAAGCCATAAATAATGGGGGGGCAAATGCCCAAAATAGGGACACTTTTTAAATATTGCTCTTTCAAACTTAGAAAGTTGATAGAATAACAGATTTTGCACTAGCATGTATTTTCTGAAGGGGATGAAGCCTGAAACTCAGCTGTCTTTTCTGACTTCAAACTTCAATGATGTGCCAGTGATTTGCCAGAAAACCACAATTTTATGAGAAACAGACCAAAAATATGAGCCAATAATCTGGACATTCTGCAAAGATCTGTACAGTTGAGAGGTATGAAGGGGTCTGTTTTTGGTCCAGGTAGACTTTCCCCATCAATAAATGCAAAATAAAATAAAATAAAATATTTTTTTGTGTTGAGAATTAAGAAAAAAAAGGTCTTCAGGCTAAGAAAAAAGCTATTACGCATCTACATAATAGCTCCTACATCAAACACATCTGCACATTTGTTAAAATGCAGTAAACACCTATACTAGTGCCTTGCTGCAGTTCAACAATTATTATTTGTCATTTAAATTAACAAAAAAACATGAGCTGAATTCAGAAAACTTTGTCTCATTGAGCTAAGTGAATTAGTGTGATGAGCAGCCACTCACAGGGTGTGTGTGATTCAGGAAACCAGACTCCACAACATGGGAATCCCAAGAAACTTGGTCAATCACAGTATGTGATAATGACCATATGTGCAAGATAATGAGAAAACAAAACGACACAGTCATTCAGAAACATGTAAATACTGAGCAACAGAGCTGTGCCCAATGTGTTTGTACATGGCCAAATACTCATGTTCATGCCTAGGGAATTGATAAATAATGTTAGGAATACCTTACCCTTACAGTAACACATGCAGTACACTTTACCAAAACATTTAAAAGTATTGTCCAACTTATTTAATATTATGAAAAACAACTACAGTAGCACTTAAAAGTAGGAACAATTGATGGGTTTAAACATGATATGTACACAACTTGCTGCTCTATGAGTTGTTCCATGGCATAAAAGTTATCTCTGCTTACCCTTGCTCAGATTCACCTTTGTTGTTTCTAATCCTGCTAAACACTGTGCACACTTTTCATCAATACTGTGTAAATGCCTTGGTCCCTCTGTGTAGTGCTCCACATTTGGGGTCCCCGGCATGCTTTCAGGAGGGAAATGCAGTTCCATGTTTAACTGTCTGCACATAGGGTTACAATAGTGTCTGATTACTTCACAGCGTACATAGGGACTGAGGGTTGTTATCGTTCACACCTTAAAGTGCCATTATGAACCATAATAATACAATTCCTATATTTTCAGAGTTTGCAATGTGTCACATAAACAAGATGCCTGCCAATGCTCATCATTGAATGACAGATGGGACATACGACCTGACTTGTGTACCAGTTTTGTGTCATTTTTCCATGAGATTCTTCAAGTTGAAACATCATGTCTGGAGAAGGATAGGGTAGTGCGCCTTTTAGAACAAAGAGTGGTGTGTGGAGGAGACAAAAATATTTCTCTATCTCCAGCATCAATATTACAGCCATAAGCTTTTGCAGGAAGGCTATGTAGATCTAAAGCCTGCAAATCTAGTGCCATGACTCAGAGAGATAAAGCACTAACTATGTTAGTCAGAGGCTTGGGCATCTAAGGTGTTGGCAGAAGGGGATGGGTGTGCCCATCCAGGGGGAGGGCATTAAACGAAGACACTCCCTGAGGGGAAGTATGGTCCACAGAAGGGAGTAGCCCTTAGATGTTGTTGAAGAATGCAGATGTAAAGGGGTGAGGAAGTAAGGGTAGATCATAATAACCCCCTCACCAGTAGAAGCAATTGATGACACTGCCTCCAGGATGTCGTTAAATCCACACTGGCCCTAGCATCTTCAGAAAAGTTTCACTTCTATCATTACTGCCATATTATAAAGGTAGCCGTATGACTGACTCTTCAATGTTTTTAGTGTATTTGTGCAGACAGCCTCTTATATGTACAGACAAGTAAGTCAGGATGTTAATTCTCTGTTCTCACAGTGTAAGATGCTTATAGATTCAGTGCCCCCATTGTGTTTTATTGATTATTTTTCTTTCTCATTATTATAACAGCATAATTACATGTGGCAATTAAGTAAAATCTTCTTTGTTAGATGCGACCCCTGACAGGAACAGCCAAAAAGAAGAAGATATTTGTTAAATGAACGGATGCATTTCAAGATAAAAGAGAAGTTGTTTCCTTTTCCTATTACCTGTAAGGAAATGTGTGTCTGAGCAGAAGGTTTTCTTTTGCCTACGTACATTTGGCTCAGACACCATTACTCCATCTTGGATTACATACACCTGTTGGTCAGTCTAATTTGGTCATCATGTTAATTCTCCATCTAGCCAACTAACTACATGTGATAATGGTTGCTGGTTCAGGTCCTTCTTCTCAGTTATACATGCTAACAGCTTTGTCAAAATTCAGAAGTGTTTTTTGGTCCAACAACTATACAATCTTTAAATGTATCATTATCAACATAGTAAGATCTCCAGATTTTAATTGTATTTGTTCTTTTATCCACCCCCTGTGTCTTACATACATTTATTTTGTTTATTATTGTTTCTCTCCATTTCTTTTGCTATTATATTCAGTAGCACAATGACCTGCACCCATCCTAGCAGCCAGACCTATCAGCCCCCACAGGTGGTAACAGCAGCAGCAGCATCACCAGCACCACAACCCAACACATCTAAGTCCCAGTCTGGCACAGCTGCCTCCACACCTCTTGCCCTATCTGTCCAACCTGCTTCGATAGCGCTGCATATTAGGCTGTTAGAATTGCACCCACCTGCAGCAGTGTGAGTGCAGGACATAGTATTGTCACCGATCGGCAGCTGGCAGACATTTTAGGGGACACTGTAGACAGGAGATTGGATGCCAAACTCAGCCAAGTGGAGAACCATCTCCAGTGACTCACTGAGTCAAATCTCAGTCCAGCATTGCTTCCACCATCTAAGACAGGGCCCAGTGGTGATGGTGCTGAGGTTGATGGGTACTCTCCCACTGGGTATCAGCTGGCACAGACTGCAACTATGAATATACCATCCTATCCTCAAACCTGATGTTCCCCTTCCTTTTATGTCCATTCTCACCCCTGTAGGTCATTCAGTTCCACCCTCACAATTGTTTTTCCTCTTTTTGCCTGATGTCTCCTGCACCATTGTGTTCATCCTCCTGCATTTTGTTATGACACACCCTGATAGTCATGTCTGTCTTCCCCTGCTACCTGTTCTAACCTTATTACCATCCTCCTACTTCCCTTACTTCCTTTCTTCCCTAATTTGCCCTTCTTTTCATAAATATAAAATGGACACCTGTCCACAAAAACAAAATGTCCCTTTTCCCCATCTTCATCCTGTTCATTCCTTATTTGCTCACCTTCTGTTCAACCCTGTGCTTATGTCCCCATTTCATTTCTTTCCTATATTCTTATTTCCAAGTATTAACCTAGTCAAAAAATAGATAAATACACTGTACACATGCCCATATAAGGATAACAAATCACTTATCTTTTTGTGATTATACATGATGAAGTCCAGTCATTGCCGTATACTACCTATATTGGTCTCAGCTGTCATCAGTTGTGCAAATGCACTTAGCATCACTGAGAGGCAATGTGGAAATATAAAAGAGGTAAAGATCAAACCTTTACAACTGCTACCATTGCTCAGCTTGTAAACTAAGTGATTTGTAGAGTGTAAATGAAGAAGACTGAGGGTTCAATACCCCTCAAGAATAAATGCTTTATGTGACTTTTATGCTTCCAGCTTGCAAATGTATAACAAACAGCTGTTATATGCTTCATTGACACATTCAGTGTGACTGCTTCTATGCCTCAGCCTGTAAATGAAGTGCTTAGAAGAATGCCAGTGAAGAGGGTTGTGGGTTCAAATCCCTTCAAGGTTGGGTGTTTTTATTTTTTTTCTTTTAAGCTTCTATTCTACAAATGTGTAACAATCATCTCCTATGTGCTTCACTGACACCATCAGAATGGCTGTGTCCATCGCTCAGCTTCTAAATGAAGTGATTTTAGAGCACAGATGAAGAGGGTTGATGGTTCTATACCCTTCAGGGTTGAATAGTGCTTCTGATTTTTATGCTCTAAGTCTGAAAATGAGTAACAATCACCTGTTATGTG